>NC_063161.1:17047908-17325408 GCF_023159225.1 Perognathus longimembris pacificus | reverse complement strand
GGCAAAAGTTCCCAAGATACTCTCTTAACCCAGACACAGGGGCAGCCCCAGAAGCAGAATCTGTGAGACTCCTATCTCCAAAATCACCAGCAAACCACAAGTGGTTCTGTCTCAAAGTGGTAGAGCTCTAGCCTTGAACAAAATAGCTCAGGAACAGTGCCCAGACCCTGATCTAAGCCCCACAACCAACCCTCAAAAAAGTAAGGGGGGATGTGGGTTAAGCTACCTGATCTGGCAAAGATATTACCATTGTTTCTGAGAATATTGTTTCCATTCAATGATTGATTTTTTAAAAAAAAACTAATTGAACATGAAGAAATGACATATCCTACAACATTTTAAATTTCTGGTCATTGCTAAAATTTCCTTTTATACAGTCTTCACATTACATTTGTCATAAAATGAAATTCTGAAGATATCCAATCTATTTTAACAGCCTTTAAATAGCCACTTTTATTACCCATAGAATTGTGACTTCTCAAAATTTTGAACGTGTGACAATAAATAGGATAGGCTTAGAAAATGACTACCAACTGCAAGAGGGACCAAAGGATTTCCATTTAGCCTCCCTTGGGATGGGCACTTGGGGGTTCATTTTTACTATTGAGATTCCCTAGGGAAGATGCATGTGGCCCATAACTCTAGGAGTAGGAAACTTCACCATTAACACTTCTTCAGAACATGTTTAACATGTCTCTGTCCCACCACTCAGTGAATCCCAGCAAAGATGTTTCTCTCAGGACACAATACATCTCTTTGCCCATGACAAATGGCTGAATCAGGTTTATGATACCTGCCTATCATTGCTACCATGCATCAGTAAAATCCTGAGCAATTCACAGGGCCAACAGTAGGAAATGAGGAGGACTATGAAGAAGTATGAATTCTGTGAAGTGGTGTTTATCCTTTACTTATACCCAAACTCCAGTTTACTCCATAGTTAAAAAACACAAGAGTTCAAACACTTACCTAGTTCTGATGTGTAGGCATCTTTGTCTCTAACCTGTTTTCAGATCTAGGGCAGTCCTGACATTTATATCTTCCAAGTTCAAGCTTTTATGGCAGGAGATATTATTAAAAAAAATTATTATATAGTGAGGTGGATGTCCTGGGAGACACAGTTTTCTGCAGAAAGCGGGGAAAGGGCTACCTTTTAAGTCAGTATTCAGTCACTACATATACATGTAGGGTGAAATGATTTTTTAAGGTGCAGAGAAGAAACAGCAAAACAGGACACCCACTGTTTTCCTGTTGGCTGAGCACTATTCAAGGTAGAGTTAGTCGTTATTGAAATAACTAAAACTGCAGAGAAAATATCAAAATAAGCCTATTACACTAGAACCCAACCATTACAGCCGAGGAAATAATACAATAAATCCTTTGAAATGAAGAAATATAGCAAGAGGCACTTGAAAACTGAGATGTGTTTTGTCACTAAATTGCAGCATTAATAGTGCTTTGATGCTCCTTGCTAAAATTCTATATTTCTGACACTCAAAATAAGTATTAGGAAAATCATACTTATTTTATACAACTCATTAGTAGAAAGGAAGAAAATAAGATGATATTTTCCGACCATAAATCTCCTTTACAACTAACTGTGAATCTGATAATGTTGGAAGAGGGAAACACTGAAAGAGGGAAAAATTATTCAAAACTGTGTTTATAACCTTGCGTGTAGATGAACTATCATCTTATCCATTCAGGATAAGTCCCATTTGGAAGACTAAATATGATGCTGAATGCTAATAATATCCCTTCTCCAATAATGATAGGAAACTCAGAATCTCAAAAGAAAAAAAAAGGGGGGGGTGGCAGTATTTCTTTTTTCATTATCAGCAAGACCCTGGTGTCATTTCTACATACCTGTGGTCTTTTTTCTTTTAAGTGATTTTTCTTCCCTACAGATATACCCATTTATCCCAACTAATGAAATACCACTTGAATTTACTCTGTTTAATAACAACAAATTCAAAGGATCAGAAGGAAATTGGATGCTGGCCAGCACATAGCCCCATAAGGCGAGTCCTAGCTGATCACCTGCCTGGTTTTCAAACTCGCCTTAATGCCTGCCTGGTATTCTGGACGTCTGTTTACCCAGTTGCGTTTTGTTAAAGGAAGCTGAAGTCATGACTCAGCTATAATATGGTGGCATTTGAATACCAACCCAAATTGCAAATCTGGCAGTATATTCCTAATGAGATGGAGCAAGCTCATGCTCCTTCATATCATTTCTCACTCTGTCCATTGGTTTGGGGCAGCATTTATGTGGCATGTGGTCATGTTTCAGCTTTTTTTTTTTTACTCCTAAGCCACTCCTGTACTACCAGTCAATTTGAAAACCTAATTCTGAGATTATTTGCCTTAGAGATATGAATAAATACTCGAGGAAATGCATGTTCCCACACTGTCACTGTGCTGAGAAGGAGAAATGTCTCTGCTATTCTCAAAACTGCCTGTTCTATCTTTGCACGTGATTTTCAGAGTACCCAGTGATTTCCAACACAGGCACTAAGCCTTTCTTCACTATCATGACTGTCCACCCTAAATACCACATACAGCTCCAAGGTGCTGCAAGTTCGGCGACTTAGGAGGTTCATGGTTGGATGCTACCCTGAAAATAAGTTAGTGAGACTCTGTCTCATAAACATGGTGGCACATATCTCTTGGCTCAGCTACACAGCAAGTAGAAGTAAATAGATGATGATCCAAGGCCAGCCAGGCAAAAAAGCATGAGACACTATTTGAAAAACAAATTAAAAGCCAAGGACGAAAGAGTGTGTGTGTGTGTGTGTGTGTGTGTGTGTGTGTGTGTGTGTGTGTGTGTTCCTCTTTTTTCTCTCTTTCTTTCTCTTCACCAAGATCCTTTGATGTTTTTCAAAAGAAAAAAGTCTTGTGATAAAGTTTAGGGGCCATGGATATTGGCATTATTCTGTGTTAACCTTGAAAGTAAAACCCCTCTCTTACTTCTCTAGCAAAATTCCCAGCCTCTAATCACACCTGTTGCCCTAGCCCTGATCTCTAGACCCTTATTTCTATAAGGGAAAAGAAAAGTATAAAACCACACCTATCATCAGGTGTAATTGTTTAATAAAAGGAATGCAGCTTATAAGTGCTAGTAAATGTTAGCTGTTTTCTTATACTGCTTAGCTTTTTATATTCTGGTCTTACTTTGTTTTACTAGTCTGTCAAAAAATAGTAGGAGAAGGACTAAGAATGTGGCTTAGTGGTAGAGTGCCTGCCTAGCATGCATGAAGCCCTGGGTTCGATTCCTCAGCACCACATAAACATAAAAGAGCTGGAAATGGCACTGTGGCTCATGTGGTAGAGTGCTAGCCTGAGCAAAAGGAAGCCAGGGACAATGTTAAAGCCCTGAGTTCCAGCTCCAGGACTGGCAAAAAAATAATAATAATAGAAGAAACAAGTCAATTTATACTCCCAAATTTATTCTTGAGCAAAACAACATCTCCCAGTATCTGGATTCTGTTTCTATATACAATGTCAAGTTTTCAAAAATCATAGAGATGGTCCTAGAGAGACCCATAGAGAGGGTTATATGAATGGTTACAACTATTTCTCCCAACTCTGCACTTATAATATTTGTCTCAAAGAAGAATCAGAAATGAGAGCAATGTGCTGTCCTCCATACCTGAATGAACTGTAGTCTGATGATTCAGAGGGAAGGCAGAGAAGAAAAAGCACAGAGAATGAAGACTCATCTTGTCCATAGGTTATTGTGTGGGCCATTTCTTTGCACTGGAGTCGACTCCATTACATTGGATACCTGAATAGTATACTTACTGGTACTTATTATTTGACTTTAGGAAGATTCTGGTGAGACAATTCTTTGTATGGCCCTCAACTTTACAGAAGGAAATGAATGGTTAACAAAAATCTGTGTGACTGTTCTTATCTCTTCCTGATGCGGCTGTATGTCTGAATGGCAGGCTGAGTTATAAATAGTTGATGCTCTAGTCCGAAGCTGTAGTGTGTAATGAATTGTTGCCTCCATAAACTTTTTATGTGTTGCACTGTTGAAGTGAACCAATTAAAAAGTTTTGCCAATTTGAATCCTCTTCATAAAGTCTCCTCTGCAAGGAGATAAATGTCTTTGATGCCTTTGAATGCTTGGTGAGCTAAAACTTTATTCAAATTGGCTTTGTAATGTCTTTAAATATATATTCCTGGGATGTTTTTGCTCCCACGCTTTTACTAAGTAGTTGGACATCAGTAAATGAAAGCAATTTGCTAAACTTTTTATTTTTGCCTTACCACACCCCCTACCTTATAAAATAAAATTCCAAGACAGACCTTTTAATTTGTTTTGAGTCTCTCTTTTATTAAATGTGTTTGTATCACTAAGTCTTCCATTCTGACCTTTCTGCCATCATTGTGAAGAAATACATTGAGGAGGAAAAAAAGCTGATAGTTATGTTTCATAGAAGCCAAAGTTCTTTGTGCAAATTAAAATTACATTCCACTTTGCTGAACACTAAGAAAATCGGCTTTGGAAAATTACCTCGGTCCTAAAGATGCAACCGTTCTTAGCAGTCAAGCCCTGTTCGTCTAATGCGCATCTGTGAGCAAGCATGCTTGGCTCTGATTCACACCGGACTAAACAAAATCTCATTAATAGACTTGGCCTAAAGTAGCACTTGAAAAGACAACTAATCATGTTCTACATGATAAGAAATGTCACACAGAATCAGAACAAAGGTGAATTTTTAGACAAGGACTTTCATCATAGGATAGAACCCCCACCAAAAAATCATTTTGAATGTGTCAGAGCTAGTCTTCTAACTCTTCCCCACACTGACTCAGATTATTGACAAGCCATCTTTTCTTTTTTTGTACTGGCACTGTGGTGTGAACTCAGGGCCTTGCATTTTCACTTGTATTTTCACTCTAAGCTAGTACTCTACTGCTTGAGACACACACACACACACACACACACACACACACACACACACACACTTACAGCTTTTTGGTGGGTCATTGGAGATGAGAGTCTCACAGACTTTTCTGCCCAGACTGGCTTTGGACCTCTATCCTCACACCTCAGCTTCCTGAGTACCTAGGATTACAGGCCAGAGCCCAGCTTGGATGAGCCAGTGTGTAAGAGAAGAACAGAAGAAAAACAAGGAGAAGAAGGTAGTGATATGCCTACAATAAAGGAACAGAGAGATTGAAATGGTCCATCATGGCAGTGGACCCTGGATTGTAGAAATAGATGGGAAAGTCATTGGCTTCCGGAAGCTAGTAGATCAGGGAGGAGATAAACTAAATGAAGCAAAACCAAAAAAAAAAAAAACAATTATAAAACAATAAAAGCTGAAAATAACAACACAATGATATACCACTTGTTTCCATAACTTGGAGTTCATTTTGTTAAGCATCATCTTATGTGTTCATATGGATACAACTATTGAGCTATTGTGATCTTCTGCTAGGACTATCCTAGACATGTACTAATTGTTCCAAATGAGGGAAACCATAGAGTCTATGTTTCTTTGGGTCACTTAGTATGATTTTTCCCAAGTCCTTCCATTTTCTTAGGAATAGGGCAATGCCATTTTTTCTGATAGAGGTATAGAATTCCATTGTGTATATGTACCACATTTTCTTGATCCACTCATCTACTGAGGGGCATCTGGGTTGGTTCCATATTTCAGCAATGACAAATTGTGCTGCAATGAACAGAGTGTGCTGGTGGCTTTAGTGTGGTCTTGCTTGTAATCTTTTGGATAGATGCCCAAAAGTGGGGCTGCTTGGTGGTAGGAGACCTCTATGTTTAGCCTTTTGAGGAAACTCTATACTGCTTTCCAGAGTGGTTGAACACGTTTACACTCCCACCAACAATGTAGTAGGGTTCCCTTGTGGTCACATCCCCTCCAGCGTTTGTTAGTATTAGTTTTCCTGGTAATGGACATTCTTACTGGGGTGAGGTGGAATCTCAGTGTTGTTTTGATTTGCATTACTTTTATGGCCAGTGACGTAGAGCACTTCTTCATGTGTCTCTTGGCCATTCTCATTTCCTCTTCATAAAAGTCTCTTTTTAGGTCTTTAGCCCATTTATTGAGGGGGAAGGTAGTTCTTTGAGGATTTGTATTGGAGGAATTTTTTTTTATTTTTACATATAGTTTAGATATGAGGCCTTTGTTGTATGGCCAGTAAAGATATTTTCCCAATCCATGGGCTTTCTAAGAAATGAACTCCAAGATATGGAAACAAGTGATATATCATTATTGTTGTGATTTTCAGCATGCCATGTGAATTTATGCCTTTTTCTTTTGTATTTCTTTGCCATGGTTTACCCCTGATATCACTGTAACTTATATTAGTCCCCTGGATATTGTATATATGTGTATTCTAACTAGGGAAAGGAAAGGAACACCAAAATTGAGAGACAAAGGATAAGCCAAACCAATGCAATACTTACAAAACGATATGGTATAAACCAACTGTACAACTCATGGGGGCCGGAGAGGGAAATGAGAAAGGGGGAGGAGGGGGAAAAATGAGGGAGGAGGTAACAGTTGGATAAGAAATGTACTCACTGCCTTATGTGTGAAACTGTAATCCCTCTGTACAACACTTTGACAATAAAGAAATGAAAAAAAACCCACAATACAAGTGCCGTTTGAATCAGAACTTCAAGCAAATGATGGTGCCTTTAATTCTTCTTCAGGAAGGGAAAAAGCTTACAGAGGATAAACATTTGGAGGTGAGGTCTCAAGAATGAGTGACTCAAGAAGATAGATGGTGGAAAAGACTGCAGATTGAGGGAACAGCATCTGTATATTCAGTATTTCAGGAGCAGATGCTAAGAAGGTTAAAGGAAAGAGGGAAGCCAAGCAGATATCTTGACACTGCTTCAAAAAGAGCAAGAGGCCATGGTTGGTGGCACACACCTATAATCCTAGTGCAAGACTGGCATGGACAAAGTTATGGAGACCTTGCCCCCAAACCAAAATAGAAACCAGAGCACTAGGGATAAAGGTTCAGTAATTGAGTGCTTGCCTGATAAGTATAAGGTTCTGAGTTCAATCCATAGTACTTCTTTTAAAGAAGGAGGAGGGAAAAAAGGAGGAGGAGGAAGAGGGAGGAGGAGGAGCCTCATGAAAAGTAACCTTGACATGGCCTTGTGCCAAAACTAAGCCATTTATATAAGGGAATAGCATGATGATGCTTAATTACAATCATGTACACATAAGAACAGTTTGGTCTACAATAAACTACATACAAATGGTAGTTCCATGAGATTATAATAACATTCAAAAATGTCCATCAGTTAGAGACATCATATCATGATAAGATACTACTCACATGTTTATGGCAAGGCTGCTATAAACAAATGCACTGGGCTGATGTCACATGAAAGAATAGCCTAGACAATTGTGCATAGGTACATACTACCTAATAATGAAAAATAAATGGCATGTCTGGTGCCAGTGGCTGATGCCTGTAATCTTATCTACTCTGATAGCTGAGATCTGAGAATCCTGGTCGAGGCCAGCCCTGACGGTAAAGTCCATGTCTCCAATTAACCATTAAAAACCCAAAAGATGTAGAGCTGTAGTTTAAGTGCTAAAAACACTAGCCTAGAACACAATGCTCAGTGACAATGCCCAAGCTCTGAGTTCAAGCCCCAGGAATGGCAATAAATAAATGAATGAGTTGATAAATGAAGGAAGGAGGGAAGGAATGGTGAAGTTTATTTCATTCTGGTTTTTTGAGGCAAGGTCTTCTTAGATTAGTCTCAGATTCCTGGGTTCCGTTGATTCTCCTAGCTCAGCTTCCTGAGTAGCTGTGACTACAGGTGTGTACTAGCACATCTGGGAAAATATGTTACTATGTGACCGGTTTAAATGTTCAACTTTATATTCCTTCTACTAATTAAAAGCAAGTTCTGTATCATCTGCTATGCTACACTCCCAACAGCTTCATACAATTCCCATTTACTGCACCTCTTGATTATACATTTTCTTTCCTGTTTGATTTAATCTACCATTGTTTTGCTCATTGTGCACCTGGAAGCAATAGGCTACACTACAGATAGATCACATATCTCAGATGTGTACTAGGTGATACAACCTAGGTGTGTGTAAGTACATTCTAGCACACTCATATGACAAAACCTTTATGGCAGTCACCTAAGAATGCATGTCTCAAAAAGTATTCTTAACATTAAGCAACATTAGACTGTGCTAGAAAAATCTCTGCTCACACCCTAGAGAAGAGAATTGAGAACTTCAAGAATTCAGAGACACTTCTGGGAAGAATAGGGTCCCTACCCCCAAATATAACCATACCCTTCACACGACCATGTATTTTAACATCCTCTGAAAAAGCTGATGACAACCCACTTAACCCAGATTACTTTACGAGGGACCAATTGGTCTAAGTTAATGTTCTCTGCTGTTGTAACTTACAGTTGAGAATAAAGTGTAGAATTTAGACTCTGACTCAAAAGATATGTTTCTTAAGTTTTTGGTAAGTTTTGGACAGCTGTGGACCAAAGGTTGCCAATCCTAACCCCTCCGCAGCACACAGAGATTTCTTGCAGCTAATTAAGGATATTCACATGCTTTAACTTCCATTTCATTCTGTCTCTGGTAGACCTAACCTTTGTAGTCATCTTGGACTGTAATCTGGTATTCCTTGACACACTTAAAGTGATAAACTCTAGATTTCTTCTCCTTGAATAAACCTGCATATGCAGGTGCTGTTTCACCTTTACTCAACCTCAGTGTTTCAACAATCCAACCAATTTAATGTGCTTTGTTTCTGAGCACCTGAGCAAGAAAAATATAGGAATGAAGCTAAAGCTATTACATGTCTCTATCTGTTCTGAAAATTTAGAAAGTCCATGACACTTGGACATGAATGTTATACTGCTGACTACTCTTTATTATAAGGATTATGTCATTGGTTCTGCCAGTAATGGAGTTTAGGTAGTTTAGATGCAGGGGCTATATAGAAACAGAAGCTTCTAAGCAACAGATTTGCAATTCTAGCTCAGATCTTCCTGAAGCCAAAACCTAAGATGCACTACTGTACATTCTGCCACCGTCGAAGTAATCTTCCTCCCTAATTCAGTTCGGGCTTCCATTCAGGAATACAACTGAATTTTTAATTGCTAATTGTTACTGTAAAGGTGATGTACAGAGGGGTTACAGTTACATAAGTCAGGTAATTAGTACATTTCTGTTTGACAATGTCACCCCTTCCCTCGCCCTCTCCCAGTTTTTCCCTCGTGTCTCCACCCACAAATTGTATAGCTCATTTTCAACATAGTGTCTAGTGAGTACCACTGCTGCATTTGTTCATCCTTTGTCCCTCCCAAAGACAGATAAACAAACAAACAAGACAAAAAGAAAAGAAAAAACAATGAAGAACTCCATTTCCTGGAGTTCATTTCAATAAATATTATTTTACATGATCAGAGGCACATAGGCATTGAAACTTTGTGCTCCTGGCCCAAGAGTATCCTCCTTTGGTCTCACTGTGTGTGAATGCCTAGAGTCCTGTAGAATTTAACATGTTGCATTGCATGTTGGATCTAGTGTTTACTCAGGAGAGAAAACATGCATTGTTTGTCTCCCTGAGCTTGGCTTACCTCACTTAACGTGATTTATTCTAGGTGCATCCATTTCTCTGCAAATGACAGAATATTATTCTTTCTAATGGCTGTGTAAAATTCTATTCTGTATAGGTACCATATTTTTTGGATCCACCCATCTCTTGCAGGACATATGGTCTGTTTCCACAGCTTGACTATTGTGAATAGTAGCAATGAACATGGATGTTCGAGTGTCCTTATGGTATAATGGCTTGTGATATTCTGGGTAAAGGCCCAGGAATGGTATAGCTGGGTCATAGGGATAATCTATATTTAGGTTTTTTTGACACACAACTGAATTTTATTTTAAAAATTCATATAATAGGAGAAAATAATGGATTCAAATTTGACAGGTATATCCCCAACCCCAAGTTACTGAAGTTTGGGACCATATCAAGCCTTTTGGTGTTCATGTTTTTCATATTTTTTCCCCAGAAGCCTTTCTCTGGGTTTTTACATAGTAAGTCAATTTCTATACCACTTTCTTATTTAAAGACTTGGGCTTTTTGTGTGTTATGCTAGTTAAATATTCCATCTTCTTATAACTAAATATAAAAACCAATAAATGGAGGTATGAATTTTCACAATTTCACATGAGAATGCATCTGCCTTTGGTTTCATCAATTTATATGTGGTTATTTCTTATCATAAATAGGTTCTCGGCTGTCAGGATGATCCTTTTCTTCACACATTTCCCAGACAAAAATTTTGCACAGAGCTATCTTTGCCCCCAAGAAGCAAGACAAATACTGGTTTCCTGACAAGGAAGAAAACATGATAATTGATGACTGAGATAGGCTGCCCTTCTCTGGAGGTTTTTAATTACCACCTTTCATTTACATAACACTTGAAGCTCTTCCAAAAGCTTTCAGGTACATTATCACATTTGTTCTTTAGCACAACCCTGCAAGGAGAGTGAGCAAGTATTACAATCATCACTTTCAAGAATAAGCCCCTAAGACTGAGAGAGGTAAGTGATTTGACAAGGTCACCCAGCTTGTTAGGGATGGAGCTACAGCTAAAAAGCAGGATGTCTGACTCCTATCTCCCCTTTGTATTATACTTCCATCAAGGCAGCTAGAAAGATTGAGATGTGGCTCCCCTTAAAGCCTAAAGAGTATGAACAGATGGCAAAACTAGTACTTTAATGCCTTTTATGCATACTTTTCATCTTTCCACTGGGCTTTGCTTAGATGTAGTAGTTCATATCTGTAATCTCAGCTATTTGGGAGGTGGAGATAGAAGAATCCATGGCTCAAGGACAGCCCAGGCAAAGAAGTTAGCACGGGAATAATAGCTGAGAAACAACCTAAAAGAAAACACACACACACACACACACACACACACACACACACACACACACACACACAAAACCACTATGGTTTTATTGGAAGGAGGTAGAATTTGGAACCTCAACTCCAAAAAATAAAAGCCAGTTGAACTGGAGTCAACACAATTACTTGCTAACTAGGAAGGCTGGGGCTTCATGGGCCTCGCCTATGAAAAATGATGTTGGTATTTCCTAACTCATGGAGTTCCTATGAGGACTCAAAGGAATGATGCATATAAAATACTTTGCACCATTCCTACCACATAGTAAGTGCTCAAGATATAATTGTTGCTATGTGTAGGTAGCTGTCGTCATCATCATCATCATAGGTCGTGGTGAGTGTAATTCTGACCTCAGTGGGTAAAAAGCTCTGCATGTTGCCAACATGTCATTGGTGGGGGGTTGGTCCATTGACCTATATGTTTCTGGCCCTGACTCAAATAATGAGGTTTGCAATTTCATTGACTGGGTGTGCTAATTAGAAGCTTTTAAAAAGATTTCTCATGTCCATTGAGGCCACTAAATAATCTCCACATGGGTCAAGCTCCATAATCACCCTGTTCCCTCATTGATTGCATAAGTCAGCAGTTGGAGCCACATGAAGGAAGATCTGTGGGTGAACAGGACAAAGAAAGGCTTCAGACCCCAAGCCAAGCTTATCTCTGAGCTTGATTCTTTCATTACGCCTGAAACTCAACTTTTATCTACATCATAATTAAATAATAGGACATTTTCTTAACCAGCATCCTGGCCATTTTTAAATACATCTTTTATTAGATGGTAGAGCTTATAAAATATTCATCAACACAAGCTACTGCAGAATTTTTTTTTCTGCTGACCTAACCTCAGAGCTGCTCAAGTGGAAATTAGAATTTTTTTTTGTTAACTTGCTAAAACTGTCTGCATTTGCTAGATTTTCTAAGGACTTGGGGAAAAAAAGTAATTCTGCAGGATTAATAAGGGCAACGAAAATTCTTATTCCAAAAAGACACACACAAAAAAAAAGGGGGCAGAAATGCTATTCAGTGGGGATAATTGATATTGTAGCACCACATTCTGCCTAAGCTCATTGTGTTTTGAATGACTGCATAGGCTTTTTGAAATCCTATCTAGAATACTTTGGGTGTCTCTCACGTCTTTCCTTGAATTAAGGAAGGCTTTTATGGACTTTGCAAAATGTAAGGTGCTCACCATGCTCATCAATGAAAACAGACATCTGATTACCTTTTCAAAGTGAATAAGAAAAAGAGATGTGGTTTCATAGATTTGGCTTCTCTCTCAAAGGTGGGAAATCCTAATAAGTGTTCTTTATCAGTCCCGTGCTCAACTCTCACATATGTTCTTCATCATTTCCATTCTCTCTGTCCTCTACCTCCTCCTTCTCTTGTGCTTTTGTCCTTCTCTCTCTTATTAAAAAGTTCCCATTTCCAGAAGGTTATGTGGAAAGTCATGCTCTCTTTTGTCATGATTTCAATGCCAGACCACAAAGGACACTCTCCTACTCCAGTGACAGGTATCAAATGATGTCCTGGTTGGGATGCATACTGCTTCAATCAGTGACCCTTGATAAGAATGATCAGCAAAACATGAAGAATAAACTAGAATATTCCATTTCATCAAGCAGGTTTCTGATTTCTCTACAATCAAAAAAAAAAAATGGCAGCCAGGTACCCCTCTCAAGGGCCAGGGTCTCGTTTATGACGTAAGCCTAAGTTTGGTTTCCCTACTTTAATAAGGTCTAATAAGGAAATCCATGTTCATATTACCAGAAAGAAAATACTTGGAAATACATAGAACTTTAAAACCTCCCTTCTGGTTAACAAGCTTTTGCATCAGTGTTTCCTTGCAAAGGAATGGATCTCCTGTCCACATAAACACTAATGCCATGACAATTGAAATTTATGCTATTGATTATTAAGAAAATTGAACCACGTGAAATGAAAATGTAATATGGCATTATCTTAATGGCCAAGTTTTCTGTTTGTTAGTTTATGGCCCTCAAGGGCACATAGTCATAATTTGCTTGAATTTCCCTAACTCCAAAGTTACCTTAGCAACCAGATAATATCAAAGAGTGGTATTTCCATGGACATATTTTTCATTTGCCTAGAATGTTTAGCTCAGGTTCAAGAGAAAATGGAGGTGATAGTAACAACCCTGACCCCCCACTTGGGAGAGTGTAACTGTCTCTTCCCAGACCTTCATCCTGCTGTCCCTTTCTCTGCTTCCCTTTGGGACCTTCAGAAATGAAGGCTTGTACCTGGTGAACCACAACCTTTAGGAGAGCCTACTGCAATGGGCGGGAAATCCTAAGCCCTTCTGAGCATGAGCATGTTTTTGTCATAAGCAACCAAAACTGATTGAGCCTACAATGATTAGTGTCACACACACACACACACACACACACACACACACACACACACAATTTTGTTTTGTTTTGTGGTACTGGTGTTTGAACTCAAGGCTTGCTAATGTTGTCTACCACTTGGGCCACACTCCCAGCCTTTTTTGTTGTTGTTGTTTAGCTTTTTTTTTTTTTTTTACAATGAGGTCTTCAATTTATAAGCAGACAGTCCTGGACCACAATTCTGCTATTTACTCTTCCCTTGTGCTTCTTGTCTAGCTGAGATGATGAGCACATGCTACCACATGCAGATTGTATTGGTTGAGATGTAGGTCTCACAAAGCTCTTCTGCCCTGGCTAACTTTGAACCAAAATCCCTTGTATCTCTGCCTCCTGAGGAGCTATAATTACAGATGGGAGCCCTGCACCCAGCTCCCAGAATTGAGGCAGGGGAGTGGCGGTGAATTTCTCTGCATAACCTCTAAGCTGATCAAGCTCATGATGTCTTAGGACTCTATCCAAAGCCCACAGCCGTGAACATGAATGCCAACAAGAAAATTCTACCTTTCTGCTCCAAAAGAGGCTTATCTGCCCCCCCCCAAAAAAAAGAATGCCCTGGCTAGAAACAGAAATGGAATGATGATGAGAATATGGAATTGTCTGCTTCTTTTTTCCACTGTCCTCAATAAAGATGCTTCTCCCTACCTTGGTTGATATTTAACCTCTGGTTTTCATCAGAATGTAGCTAGAATGTGGTTCTATTTTATTATTATATTTACTACAGTGATAACTGTACTTTTGCTTCAATTCCTGAATTCTTGATGTGCCTAAAAATCAGTGTGTACATGGGTTGGTTCATATGCATTTGATATGTTTATTCAGCTATGAAATCATGGAGTGCCTTATAATATACACCTTAAAAATCACTGAAATTGGATCCTTTGGTTAGCTTCAGAACCACCTAGATCAGCACCCAAAGATCTGCTTGTCTTCAGAATTTCTATGCCCTCCACTATCCCCTGAGAAAGTTCTTCAACCATTCTGAAAATTCAACCTCTTTTTTGGTCTCGGTAGCTAGTCCAAGTCCTTCCCTCAAAATTCTCCATTCCTACTGGGTTGGGTAGGGAGGGGGGAAAGGGAGAGAAAAATGAAGGAGGAGGTTACAAGTTTGATAAGAAATGTACTCACTGCCTTACGCATGTAACTGTAACCTTTCTGTACATTACTTTGACAATAAAAAAAAGTTTTAAAAAAAAGAATTCCAAAAAAAATTTCTCCTTTTCTCAAAAATCTCAACAAACCCAGGCTATCCTTTGCACAACAGCAATGGTAACTGAGTTCTTCTGGTCTTTTGTTGTTGTTGTTGTCTGGGATTCTTATGAGTAAATGCACGTCATCTCTGCTAAATCTTGGGAGCCACACATTATATTAAATGTTTTCAAGTATGGACAAAAGAGAACTTTGTTAAAATTCCTTATGCTTTTAAAATTGTTTCTTTTATTTTTATTTTAAACTGACATGATGGAATTAGTATAATCTCTTCTCGAATCTTTTTTGTTGTTGTTGTTGCTACAAAATTTTATTTATTTACATTGTGCATCCAAATCAACTCTTCTAGAATTCTATCCCTTTCAAAACACAAGTCTTAATTCCATCTTTTGCCTCTTTATGTCATTCCCAACCACTGGTTTGTGAGGGCCTTCACCATTACCTACACCTCTGCACTGTCCTCTCCAACCTCAGCTTGAACTCCTGCTCTCTGATGATCATCCTTTACTTTCCCCCAATTCTTCACTCTGACCTACTGGATTTCCAAGACACATACTATCTTCTCACCTTGATTAGCTTTGTCTGTAATTTCATGAGGAAGCTGGGAGCTAGCTCAATATGGAGGTCAAAAGTATGGACAGAATGTCAAGGGATGGGACTGTCGTAGGGTGGGCTACTTACTTTATCTATAAAATGAGGATAATAGGGACACTTATTATTAGCATAAAATGGAAATTAAATAATTAGATAGATAGATGATAGATGATTTATAGACAGATCTATCTAGATATAACCAAGTAGTTTCTATCATATTAAATGTGCTATAATCAGGACAAATTATTAAGAATTAAAATTGAATGACTTGTCCAAACAGAAATAATGGACAATACAATTCTCATCCAGGACTGTTGCATTGATATGTTGCCAAAAATAGGAATATCTCTGATCATTTGGCACAATAAGCATATGGGGAGGGCGAGCTCTTGGCCTCTGTTCCTTTCTCAAGAGTTAAGTTGTCATCTGACACGGTAATTAAACTTACTTTGCATTGGTCATACTGAGGAAAACCTGAATCAATGAGAGGAAAACAGAAAATGGCCTGTGTTGGTCAGCTTTTCATTACCATACCAAAATGGCAGATAAAGTCAACCTATGAAGAGAAACATCCTATTTCCACTCACAGTTTTGGAGGTTGCAATCTGTAAAAGAACAAAAACCACCTACCCATAGCCAAGAAGCAAAAAATAGAGGAAGGGTCCATGTCTCACAATTCCCTTGGAGGGCACCCCTTCAAAGACTTCCCAGTAGGCTCCATGTATCAAAAGTTTCATCCTCTTTGAGGAACACGCAACATTTAAGCTATAGCAGGGCTCCAAAAAATAAAAAGTTCTCATCATCTGTTCTATTAAATAAAGGAAGAGACTTATGAAAGAAAATTTTTAAAACTGTGAGTCCTTGCTATGATCTGATTGTGGCTTGTGCTCCAGAATTCATGTTGGAATTTAGTTTCCATTGTGAAGTACTCAGATGGTGGAAAGTTAAATCAATGAGGAGCCTTAGAGATAGGATTACAAGGAGATAAGGTCATCAGGTATGGCTCTCATCATTGAATACTGCTATCTTTATTTGAGGGAGAGTGATGATACACATACATGCTTTCTGTCTCACCAAAATGAATGCTGCAATGCCCTGTCCCTCCTTGGGAGTCTGCCAGCAACAAGGCCATCACCAGATGTAACCCACTGTCCTTGGACCAGACCAGAGAGTCAAAATAAACCTCTTTCCTAATGTCATCCCCAGCCTGTGGCATTGTGTTTTAGCAATTTAAAAAAAATGAACGAACACCATTAGCCATAAGTATTCAAGATAAGCTAAACGCTATGGAGAATTTAAGAACTGAGTGATCATGAAGCTTCCTTCCCACATGGAGCTTCTGTGTCTAGGAAACAGCCTTGCAAAGTTCATCACTCATTCAGCATTAACCATCAAAGAATATATAATGATACCAAGTGGGAATTGGCTTTGGAGAAGGCAAAAGTCTCCTCACTTTTAAAAAAAAAACAGTGTACATTTGTATAGGGCTAAAGAAACAATGACAATCAGTAGTGAGAGAGCCTTTGGCAAAAGACTAGGGATGGCTAGGAAGGTGATGAAGCCTTTCATAGGGAAGGAAGAGAGGAGACAGACTTCCAGGCTGAAGGAACAGTATATATCAAATCCCTGTGATACAGGAAGTTAGGCAACAAGAGACTGACTGAAGCCCATTGGTTGTAGCAGACAATGCGAGCAAGGAAGAGCTAAGGAAATTTGACTTTTCCTCACAAAAAGCCCAAAAAGTGTTTGAAGCAGGTTAAGATGAAAGATATCTCGACCTTCTCATCCAGAACCTTAGTGCCTCTCTTGAGCAAAGTAACATCCCTAAACGAAGTAAGACTACAGAATAAGAGCCTTGTTCCATTACAACTCTTTTATTCATTGCCTCACAAATGAGTCAGGAGAACTTGCCCTGGAGACAAGGGGATGCAAATGCAAAAGACATGGAACTGTAATAACATAAACATTATGAAACAATGCAAACCAGTTGGGCCCCCTGTGGAGAAAGTCTCCCCAAACGCCTTTCTGAATTGTCTTTATGGAAATTTCATAAAAATTTTGCCATTATTAAAACTGAGTAGCAATTATTTCCCTCTTTGGTTCACCAGTTGTGGGAGAGAAAAAAAATTAATTGTGTTCTTCTCTTTTGGAGTTCGTGAAACAGCAATGAGGCGACAAGAATTGACAGGATGGGGTTCTGTGGAAGGAGGGAGGCGGGAGAAGTCGGGGAGGCACTGACACAGATGCGACTTTAGAAGCAGGAGCGGTTAAGAGAATACTGGTGGCAGATGTGGCCATGGTCAGGAAGCCCAAGTCATTATGGGATGTTGACATAACATTTGCCAACTTCACAGGGGCCATCATTGCAAATTAGATTTCATATTGATCAGGCCGCTCACAATCAGGGCCAGGAGAAAATTGGACAGAGTTTTTAGTCAAAATTGGCTCTTAAGATTCTACTTTCTAATTAACATAGAAATCCAAGACCTATTTGGCTGACCCAGCAGGGCATCCCCACTTTCCTGGACCCTGAGAGGTGATAGAAGATGACAACAATTCCCACTGTCTTTCTATTTTCTCTCCCAAGTCATTTCTGCTGGGCAGCAATAGAGAGAGGAAAGGTTGGGAGTGATTGGAAACTGCAGAGCAGAGGAGGTAGGGCCTACAACAAAAGGGAGAGGTCATTCAAGAATAGATGGCTCTTCTTAGTCTTCACCTCAGAAAGCCAAGAAACTTAAAGAAATTCAATTTTGTTCATCCATAAATGAATGAGTGAATGAAGAAAAGGACTACTCTACCACTGTTCTCTTTTGTTAAGCCTCCAATACTACTGTTACTTTTGCTAGCCTGCACTGAGACCAGAAAGACTTTAGGAAAGTGTTTTATCAACAACCAATAGCAAAAACATTTTTTTTTAAAGTGTGGTGTTTTTTTTTTAACTCTGAACAACATTTATCCCACATTTATCTTGCCTACAAAGAATTCTTCCTCTGAGCTTCATGGAGTATTGGTCTTTGGACTTAATTGCAAACTCAAATTCAACCAGAAACATCTGCCTCCCTTAAGTTAAAGACCAACCAGGGAACCAAAAGAACCAGATCGTGGAGTTTGGCTTCCTGTTTATTAATTTACAAACCTTACTTCCTACTGCTCCCTCTAACAGTGTCCGGAAGAGTCAATCTGGCCTGTGTTCCTGCGAAATTTACTCTCTGCTTCCCAAGACCATTTCCTAAGCAACAGACTCCTTTCTCTATGTGTGTTGGGAAGGACGGAATGGGGCGGGAGCAGGGGACAGGGAAATCTATAACCCTTCACTGAATTACAGCCTTTTCTTTCAACTCCAATAGGTTCCTTCTCTTGGGTCTATAAAACCTTGGATCTGTCCCTCGTGTTTCCGATTTGAGCAGACTTACACACTTGGACACCAAGCTGCAACTATGAAATTTGTTTATGTGATAAAATACACATGTATGTCAACTATTGAGACAGGCATAACCCATAGAAACCTCTTTATGGTTTGAATAAGATATGTCCACCACAAGCAAATAGATTGGAGGCTTGGTTGCCAACGGATGAGTTTTTAAGAAGTGCCGTGAATGGATTCATTCAAAACATGATGGGATTGTGGGGAGGTGCTGCAAAGTAGACCCAGAACCTAGCTGGAGAAGGAGCTCACTTGGGAGTGTGATTTTGGGAGTTATGTCTTGCCCTGCCTGTTTTCCTTTTCCCTACATCCTGTCTACCATGAGGTGAATAGCCTCTGCCACATGCTCCTGTCCCCATGACATTCTACCTCACCATGGGCCAGAATCCATAGACCAGAGTCACAGACTATGGGCCGAAACCTTTGAAACCATGAGAGAAAATAACTCTTCTCCATTCTCAAGCTATGAGAGGTATTCTATCACCATGATACTAAGTCTAACACAAATCTCAGCCATTTGTTGTACGTTATTATGTACCCAACTTTATTTTATCCCGCTACTAATGAACTCCATTTTTCTCTCCTATAAACTATGCTGTATAAGTTGGATAACCTTTGGTATAGACTTCTTCACACTGGAAAGCAAACACTGCAGAACTATTCTGATTACAAAAGCTCTGAGTAGCCCAGGGCCTGGCTGTGTTATACACTGGAGTAGATTATTTTTAACTATCAAGAATTCTTCCATCATTTCCAGAAACAACACTGAGTGCTGACAGGAAACTAGGATCTTCTTTTGGGAAGCACTTCGTGAGGCCCTGTGCCCTAGATGGGTATGGCTCCTAGGGGTGCCCATGAGGATGGGGCCATATCTTTATACTTCCTATTATAGTTCAAAGGCAAGCATGAAGCTTCAGTGCCAGCCCACTGGCTAAAATTACAGAAGTGATTCACTTCCTACCTGGGATAGCTACAGACTAGAATGCCTGAGTAGCAACTTTGCCTTCATGGAGGTAGGCTTTGCTTATGGCGAAAGAAAGATTCCTGAATACCTTATATGCACTTCCAGAACCCTCTGTGCAGAAGCCAGACTTATATAAAGTAACTTATTTATTTTTTTCTAATCTATGAGACATTTATCCACAGTAGTCACCAAAGTCATGATTTAAATCGAGTAGAGATGTGACTTCCATACTAGACCAACACCTTAGCCTAGACCAGTTCATCTCCTCTTCTCAAAACTGATTTTGAGAGCTGATTTTTTGTCAGTCAATACAAATTTCCCCCACAAGCAGCTGCATGCATTTTCATGAATTATCCCAAATAGGTGGGAGTACGAGGAGCAAATCCTTGTCTCTTCTCAGAGAGAAAAACTTCAGCATGGAAAACATCATGTTTCTGATGACTTCCTTCTGATGAGACTGACCTGAATGTACAAACTTACGTTT
The DNA here is from genome assembly GCF_023159225.1 of Perognathus longimembris pacificus. Lineage (NCBI taxonomy): Eukaryota > Metazoa > Chordata > Mammalia > Rodentia > Heteromyidae > Perognathus > Perognathus longimembris. The sequence goes on along the minus strand of NC_063161.1, from coordinate 17,305,377 downwards.
TTCAGCCTCTAGTTAAACACTTGAGGAGCAAGAGTTGGGGGGGGGGGGGGGTGGCAAGTAGCAGGGTGTTTTATTTTGTACTCCAGAATGGCTGGGATTCAGTGAGCGGCACCTTCACGCTCAGGAGCCATAGAGGGTAATGAAAGCTGAAATGAGCTAGGCGCAAGCATGCTGGGCAAGGGGAAATGGATGGACTTGGGAGAGTGGCTGCGGTGGGGAGTCTCTCCCAGGCAGCCATCTCTAATTGTATGAGCAATAATGCTGACACAATGGGGAGGCTGGAGGCTTGGCAGAAGTTGAATGTTGCTTAAATGAGACCGTACAGAGTTTTTAAACTTCTCACTTGGTCAGTAAGACCCAACTAGTACAAGGACAGGGACCATGCTAAAATGACATATACCTAAATCATCAGCCCCTCGGACAGTTTCTCTGAGAAAGTTCCAGAAACCTGTGTTTGCTAAAGGTATAAAAACCCTCCTGAAAGACTTGTGGGCAGACACAGCTCAGCCCTCTATGATGCTTTTTACCAGATTGCCCTTTCTCTCTAGTTTTCCTCCACGTGTATCTTTCCTTTCTCTTTGTGGCTTTGAGCAGAGCCATCTCCTGCTGAACCGTGTTAGCGAAAAGTAATGGTAGATGGAGTAACACATTTTTAATGATGTGAAACAAAGCTTTAATCACCCCAGTTATTTACAAAATAATGTCTTCCTTGCATTTGGTTTAATAGCACTTTGTCCACAGCGTTCATCAAAACAACTACCCATCTGACTTATTGGGAGATTATATTAAATGTCAGAAGCTCTCCCCAGACTCATAAACCGCTTCCTCACCAATCAGGATTTTAATTTTGGATGGGGAAATAATAAATACAATAATTATTGAACACTGTGACATTAGCTGATAAAAAAAAACCCTGCTTCCCCTGAATTATCAATTTCACATTGGCATAAAAAACAGATTAGTGACAATTTCATCCCACATCTGGTGACCTTTTAAGGCACACTGGTGAACACTCCACAGCTTTGTCAGTACAATGTGCCTTCTAAGTAAAGCAGCCCCTCCATACTTCATTTTAAAACTATCTCAAAAGTTCGCCAGTATTTAGTAGTTGGTAACAAATGTAGAGAAGTATAAAAAGAAAACAAAACACAGATGTATTAGGCAATTGTGCCAGCAGTAATTTGTAAGTAATCTGATCATCATTTGCCATGTGAAAAGGATTAGATAGAGTCAAAACTCATAGAACCATCACGTACTTTGTATCCCTGGGGACACAGGCTTGCTGCTATTTGGACTGCTACCTTGGTACCAGCATGGAAGAGCCAATTGGCCAAATCATGAAGATTTTGAAGTGCACATCCTTTTCTAACTCAGCTGGTCCAAATCTCATAGCATTGTTTGTAATATCAAATATATCAAAAACTGTGAACAACTTTAATGCCCACTAAAAAGAAGCACTATATAAACTTGTAGGTCTGTATAATGATGCGTTGTGCAACCACTAGAACGGAATAAGCTGCCAAATGTATGACGTGATCATTCCTGCATGGGCTACTGTAAACTGAAGAAAAGCAGCTGCAGAACCACACTGAAGATTTTAATCTGTTCCAGGCAATGGTCATAATACCTCCAAGCCCACGGAGACATTGGGAAGAAGACATGAGTTCTCAGACAGAGAGCACGTGGAACCAAGCCTGCCAGAGCAAGTCTGTCACACTATAAAGCTGCTCTCTCCTCTGGATTATTGTCGGTGCAGGAAAAGCTGGTCTTCCGAGAGAGAGAGAGAGAGAGAGAGAGAGAGAGAGAGAGAGAGAGAGAGAGAGAGAGAGAGAGAGGAAAGGAAAGGAGGGAGGGAGGGAGGGAGGGAGGGAGGGATGGAGGGAGGGAGGGAGGGAAGGAGGGAGGGAAGGAAGGGAGGGACAGGGGAGGGAGGTAGAGATGAGTGAGGAAGAAGGGAGGGAAGGAAGGAAGGAAATAGAGAAAACATTCATGTATGTAGATTTCACTCAGCATTCTCTCCTTTCTCCTCTGTATACATCTTCAAGGTTGTATATCCACAAATACACACCTTCCAGGCTGTTCTCCTGCCTCACTGGTTGTTCCTGTTTGCTTTGCATGTTACCCCTCTTCTCTCTGACGAATAATATTGGGATAACCTGTAACCCAATCCTTGGGGAATTCTACCCCATTTCAAACTCTTAAAATACCATATATGAGCCCACAATTCCCAAATGCACTTGTCCATCCTAAGCTTTTTTCCTGGACTACTTATTTAAATTCTCAGTTCTCTTGCATGTCTGATACACAACTCAGCCTCAACATGCCCAGTTAGCCCTTACCCTGCATTTCTTCTTGGTTGATGGCAATTCCATAATTCCACTTAATTGCAGGAATTATCTGGGCTGCTTTTCCTTCTTTGGAATTGCACATAGGACCTACATGAAAACCTTCCTGAATTCCTTTCATGATACGCCCAGCTACTCAAGGGTCTAATATCTGAGGTTCAAAGCCAGCCTTGAGATAAAAAATTTTATCTCCAATTAACCAGCAAAAAGCCAGAATGGAGGTATGTCTCACATGGGAAGCACCAGCATTGAACAAAAAAAACTAAAGCAAGAGTGTGAGGTCCTGTGTTCAAAGCCCAGTACCAGCAAAAAAAAAAAGTCAGAATACAACTGCATTCCACCAAGCATGGCAGCACATATTATAACCCCAGATACTTGGAGGTAGAGGTAGAAAGATCACAATTCAAGATTATCCCAAGCAAAGTTAATGTGAGACCCTATCTGAAAAACAAATTAGGAGAGATATAAATCTAGAGGTATAAATCTGTTTGCAACACTCATCCCGGAAACCCACCGGCTGCTTCCCCTCAGCACTGTTAAATCTTTGTTCAAATACCCCCCTTCCCAGTGGAGATGACTTTGATGTGAAGGATTATCATCCTGGCACCCCAAATCTATTTTCCTTCTTCCAAAGACTTATCTTCTTTAATCAGAGGCAGCATTTACTTATCCACTGGACCAGATGTTATGCTCTATTTCCCCATTTGGGTCTTAACACCCTAAAGGCAGAGATTTTTGTCTGTTTTGCTCTTTATATATCCAAAGAGCATCGAATAATACTTGGCATAGGGTAGATTGTTGATTGATGAACAAATAGACAAAGTAAATTTGTTATGATGTAGTAAGCGCTGTTTTCCTTATGAGCAATAACCTAAGCACTCATATTATGTCACTTAATTCTTACATAAGAGGAGGAAGGTAACACAAGAAATATACTCACTACCTTCCATACATAACTGTAACCCCTCTGTACATCACCTTGACAATAAAATTAAATTGTAAAGAAAAAGAGTAGGAAAGAGAACGCTATGACCCACGCCTGTAATCCTAGCAACTCAGGAACCTGGAATCTGAGGACTGAAGTCTGAAGCCAGCCTTGAGTAGGAATGTCCATGAGATTCTTGACCCCAGTTAGCTAGCCCGAAGCCACAGTAGAGCCCACACCCTGAGTCAACAAGCCAAGCAAGAGCAAAACTTTAGATTTGGCCGGTGGGGGGGGGGGGGCGGGGATGAGGGGATAGAAAGAACCGGAAACCCAGGTGTCAGGGATAGGGAGTGAGCAACTATAGTTCCCTTTCTTTTGGAGAAACACAAGAGCAAAAGAGAACTTAAAACCAGAGGGTTCAATAACTCACCCAGGTCACACTCATGCTTAACAAAATAAATGAGAAGGAGAGCTTGCCCACTTACGGAATCAGAACACATTGCCCTGCTGCGACCCAACCAATTAGAACCCAGAGAGTCAGCCTCCCGCTCCCTTCTTTCTTGCATTTCTATAATACCAACTATTTTAGATGAAGGTCACTAAATGGAGCAGCCCTTTAACTTTATATACATAAAAATTAAGTATGGTTCTGGGTAAAAGTGACAAATGAGGCCATAAGCCTTTACATTTCCTTCAAGCTTTGTGACTTTATTATTAAGTCCCAAATAACCTTTTGCTTCTGGGAGTGGCATTTTGGTTTGTTTATTTTTGCTGTGAGGGATTGTATCTCTCCCTTTGGCCCAACTTATTAGCTTTAGTCATAAACAGCAATCAGTGAAACATGAGGTTTTTATGAGATAGTTAATTCCAGTTTGGAACTCTGGTTGTTTGGGAACATTTTTAATGTCAGCACATTTACTTTGGGAATCTGTGAATATTATTTTCTTGTAGAGGCTTCTACTTTATCGTGAGATTAATATTAGTTAAAAAAAGAATAGACTCTTAAATTTAGTATAAATAGGTCAAGAAAATAATATTTTCCTCTATAAACTAGCAAGCTCTGGCTTTTATCATTGTTGTTGAACTGGTACTGTGTGTATGAACTAGGTGAAAAAAAAATGAAGTTGACTATTTTCACGAGGAAGCATCCTCACAGGTATGTTTGGGGTAGGAGGAGGGGTTGTTGGGTTTTTTTTTTTCTTTTTAGGATTTTTCTAGGATCTGTGCTATTAACGTTAATTCCACAAGTCACTATATTGATGTGTTCACTGCATTCTCACACTGTAGGTCCTGTGGGTGCCTCCACCCCAATATCTTCCTAAGCTACACTTCCTTCCATATCAACGTGATTTCTAATGGCCAGCATCTGCAACCCTTGCCAGAGAATTTTCTTTGTCTTCCTGAGGATCTTGTCAGAAATGTCAGGACATCTAATCCCTGACAGCAGCCCTCAAGGAAAGATGGATGGGAAATTGAGTCTATATAACCGAGCTCATCCACTTTGTAGGAAGACTCTAAGTATGACACATTGGCTCCAGTCTTCCATAGTGGTAATTTAACCTTACATTCTGCATACCTGCCTTCCTTTCCTAACTAACTCTCCCTACTCCCCTGATCAGTTTTCTGGGATCACTTCCTAAGTAGTCTACTTACATCCCTTGAAAGTCAGAATTATGCTACCTTAAAATATACCTGTTCTGGAATAAAGCTTGAGCTAATGAGAATTAAGAAGCAGATGCAACCAGGCACTAGGGATTCACACCTGTAATCCTAGCTACTTGGGAGGCTAAGATCTGATAATCATGGTTCGAAACCAGCCCAGACAGGAAAGTCCATGAGATTCTTATCGCCAATGAACCACTAGAAAACTGTATGTGGCACTGTGGTTCAAAGTGGTAGAGCACTATCCCTGAGCGAAAAAGCTCAGGGACAACAAGTAGGCCCTGAGTTCCAGCCCCACAATGGAGGGGAAGAGGAGGAGGAGGAGGAAGAGGAGGAGGAGGAGGACGAGGAGGACGAGGACGAGGAGGAGGACGAGGACGAGGAGGACGAGGAGGACGAGGAGGACGAGGAGGAGGACGAGGAGGACGAGGAAGAGGAGGAGGACGGGAAGAGAGGGAAGGAGGGAGGGGGAGGGAGGGAGGGAGGGAGGAAGGAAGGAAGGAAGGAAGGAAGGAAGGAAGGAAGGAACATATGCAGTAGAGCGCTCTTCCTTCCCTCTTTGAAAGCAACTTTAGTTCTTGTCAACCTAAAGATGATGTCAGAAGAATGTATAGTAACAAGCTTCACCAACTAGCCTTTATCTGTCTATCATTCCCTCCCTCCCCTTTAGAGAAGGAATCACCCCCGAAGTCTCAATTATTTTCCCCTTTGTCTTGTGCCTTCTCTAACAGCTTACTTTTCTTCATTGAAGAAGCCATCTAAGCTGGCATTCAAAGCCACCTCTGAGTATCTTGTACCTATAAATGAAATACAGGTGTTAATAAACTTCTATTTGTTTTCTCTTGTGAGCCTCTTATATAGGATGAGTGTAATGGAATGAACGAATTGTGAGAGTTGAAGAGTTGAGAGTTGGTTTACAACATTTACCTTCTTCTGTGGATGGATTCAAGCTGCCAGTATGTCGGTAGCCAGCTCCTATGAGCTATGAAATCTGTGCCTAGCATACCACTGCAGATTTGTAGATCACACATATCATTGGACCTCACCAGCCCCAGAGTCAGGATCAGCACCTAGTGCCTACACCCAGGAAATGAATGTTCAGTCAACATGAGTAGTGAGGGGAAGCAAGGGAAAAACCCACACCTATCCACTCCCTCCCAGCCTCTGTGCAAGCTACACATGCACGGACTACATCCCACATGCATTTCAATAATGCATGCGTGTGTATGGGCTGGGGATATAGCCTAGTGGCAAGAGTGCCTGCCTCGGATACACGAGGCCCTAGGTTCGATTCCCCAGCACCACATATACAGAAAACGGCCAGAAGCGGCGCTGTGGCTCAAGTGGCAGAGTGCTAGCCTTGAGCAGGAAGAAGCCAGGGACAGTGCTCAGACCCTGACAAGGCCCAGGACTGGCCAAAAAAAAAAAAAAATAATGCATGCGTGTGAGAACTTTGTCATACTTTTGTGTAAAGCAAACTTGTCTACTAAAAGTGATCTTTCCATGTAATTTCTAGCTGTTGGTCCACTGGTGTTTTTCTTTGTTCTCTCACCACTTCTTTCTAACACTCTTTTCACTGTTACCCGTGTTGTTCTTAGGCATCTTTTGCACTGTCCTGACACCAGGCAACACTGTATTTTGCATGTCTTCACATTCTAAATCACATAGGCACCCTCTCCCAGAAACTGTCTTTTCTCCTCCTTGAACTCCTTGTAGATTGGAATGTTCTCTTATGTTGGAAGCATCTCCCAGGGCTGCCTTCTTCACTGAATTCCCTGCCCTTTCGCAGGGACCTCAGACACCTAACCTAACAGTCTTCATCTTACCATCTCAATCCCCTCTGTCTCCCAGAATTGTCTGAGGCCACTGCACTGATTGGAGCTAGGTGGGGGTCCTGGACTCAATTTGCAAAGATAATCTTTCCTGACTTAAACTTCTACTTGTTTCCTCCTTACCAGCATTCCTATCTTTCACCCCATATTCTTGCTCAATAGCTGGTACGCCCACTTCAGTCTGTAGTGCAAATTACAGTCAGCTCAAGCCAAATCCGTAAGTACAAACTTTGACACTTAATGACTTTGGAGCTTTTTTTTTTTAATAGTACGGCAAATCCCATTACCATGCAACAAAGAACAGGTAATTGTTAAGAATTAATTATGAGAAATAAGTATAGATAATGGTTTAGCTGACACTGTCATATTTTAGTACAATATGTTCTGAAATATTTGCTCCCTTGGGTTGTGAATGTGCTATTTTTGTCACTAATAGGCCTATAGAAGCCTCGTGGAAATGAGAAGTTTTCTCAAGGAAAGTTATGCATTCGGAGATTTCTCTGATAAGGGGAAGGGGTCAATGTGCCTGTCGTTTCTGTGCTTCATTAAAATTCTGCTTCCGTGCTGTATAATGTGAGTAATATTAATTTTCTAAACATTCATGTACAGCAGCTGCTAACTAATTTCCATAATAGTGTTCCTATTCTACAAGCATTTCATGAAAGGGAAAGGAGACAACTGCTGACTATCTGGCATAAAAGAATGGCTCCTTCTTAACCCAGTTCTGAATCATTTCAGACTAAAGGATGGAAAAACATTAGGTATGTTGACTTTTCTGGGTGGGGGCTCTCTGGAGTTCAATGAGCAGCTTCGACCCCAGGTCTGCAATACCGTAATGAGCTGTGGGTGATCTCACTGGGTAGCATTCTTCAAGGCTTTTAGGATGGCTCAGTGCCTGGGCCTTGGACTAGCTCATGATAAGGGCATTTCTACAGCCCCCGTCACACTGTGTGCAGCTGCCTCCCCTCTCCCCGACCCTGTATCCTGATCCAAGAGGGGTGGCATATCTGGGAAACAGGGCTCCTTGTGTTTCAGAGGCTAGCTCACAGGACATCCTTACCTACCCTCTTCCAGAAAACAGTGAGACACCCAGGATCGACCAAGATGTAATTCCTCGTGTAATTCCTACCTTCTCTCCTGTGCCAAGACAGAGAACAGCTGGAGTCATGAACCTGAGCCCTCTTAAATCTCCCTTAAACTCTCTCCAGCACTCTTGTTCTTGAAGGGATATTTTCCAACTTTGCATTCATTGACCTTTGCATTCTGGCTTTCCACTGGTCCTTCCCAAGAGATTCTACAGCCATCACATTTGCTGCCTTTACTCCAAATGTATTCTACATATGCTAACCTCAACACACACCAACACAACTGATAGGGACTTTCCATACAGTCTCCCTTGGGAAGCTGACTAAGTAACTGAGGACAAGTTAATATTCCCATCAAAGCCTCAAGCTCATCAGAGGCCACAAGACTGGTACTAAGCAATGAAAGTGATGTTCATTATTGTTGATCTCTTTAGTCCCATTTGGTGAAACCTCCATTAGAACTATGAGCTAGAGAGGTAGTGGTGTTATTTTACTTTCTTAATGGATTGACATTAGGGAATAATGTAATATTTTATTTTTTAATCCATAGAATGTAAACACCTACCCAAGAATGGAAATGAGAAGACTCTGGGAACTGAAAACTAAGGGCTCCTGAACAGACAGCTCCAAAGAATCCATCATCTGCTTGACCAAGAAAGTAATGGGAGGAAAGATGGAGCAGCTTCAAGTGTACTATGAAGGGGACCAGACCAGGGATTCAAGAAAGAATATGTTCAGCCCAGTTTCCCCAGTGGCTGGCACAGAGCAGACATCCAATATACATTTGCTAAGTGAGTTAATTAATTTTTAAACTTAAAAAAATGAAATCATTTAGGGTATAAAATGCAGCCCATACTTTTCAGTATCATTAAGCATTCATGAAAACCTAGACAGAAGAAACATTAAGATGACAACTAAAGATGCTCTGTAAATTCCATTCATCCAAAGGCTCTAGAGAAGTTACTATGGGCCTCGTGGACAACCATAAGATTCTAGAGAATACTAAGGTAAGCTGGAGGTGACCCTTGCCATCCAGATGACCATCTGGTGGCAGGTCTTAAGCAAGCAAGGCAGCAATCTGTCTTTGATGAACAAAAAGGAATAGCTTCCCCCCAATACCATATCCCCATTACCCCTCGCAAGGCTTTAAATTACACTGTGACAGATTAATTCTTCCAGGCCCTGAAGGTTAATGGAATCTCTTAGCAAAGGTCAAATGCTCCTGTGATGAGTACCTTCTGAACCATTATCACCTGAAATTGGACCCAAACATTAGATCACAGCTGGCAGCTGGCATACTAGACAGAGGAGAGAGTAGCAATGGTGAGAGTGATTTCAAGGCAAACGTAAAGGAGACAAGATACCTGAAAGCTTAGCTCCTCATTTCCTCCATGCCTGCATACAAATTTCATACAAGACGGTATCAACATCCACACCCCACCCCCAACCTCCCCAAACCCCCACCCCCTGCTTACTTCTGAAATGCCTTAGCCAGACCCTCCTAGCTGGGTTTCTAGGCTTGGTATCTGTGATTTTTTCCTTGCCTATCTCTGCTTTGTGACCAAGCCCTAAAGCAGAACCAAGTTACCAAAAAGCATTACACCTCAGTACTTAGTGTGGACAGCCAGTGTCTTAAGAGCTTAACAAGAATAATCTCAGTTTAAGGGTTGGTGGCATGGCTCAAGTTGTAGAGTTGCCTGCCTAGCAGTGTAAGGCTCTGAGTTCAATTTTAAATATGACCAAAAGAAAAAGAGAGAAATATCTCAGTCAAACTTGACAACTACTCTATTTTGGTTGTATAAGTAAGAAAACAGATGGGGGGAAAAGGGAAAGAGGGAGGGGAGAGGGGGGAATGAGGGACGAGGAAACAGTACAAGAAATGTTTCCAATGCCTAACGTATGAAACTGTAACCTCTCTGTACATCAGTTTGATAATAAAAATTTTAAAAAAAAAGAAAAAAGAAAACTGAGCACCAGAGAAATTAAGTAATTTGTCCCAATCATTTAAATTTAAAATGAAGAGGTAGGATTTGAATTTACTTAAATTCCAACTTCAGAGCCCAATTTCTTAAACTCAATATTATAATTCTCTAACTTCTAATTTAAAATATTATACTAGACTTATTTGATTGACCCCCAGGGCAATTGGCTAGTTCAGTTCCAAGTATGGGAAATTGGTCCTTAGTGTTTTCCTGAAACAGTTAGTAAAATCTACTTCATGGAGCTTGTGTGAGGATCAGATGAGTTGGCAAAGAGTGTGTTCTGCACAGACCAGACTCCATAATAATAATAAGTATCAGCTATAAAGTCCTCACTGTGTGCAACTTCTGTTCTGGTAATGGTTTCTGTTGGCTTCTAGGGGTTGTGTAAGTCTCTGATTTCTGCCTATGATATCTAGTTCAAAGTGGTTCTCAATCCACTAAGGATAAACACAGATGAGTGTGTATGTATATTTATAGAATGGATATGTTCATCCCTTTGTCCCACCATGCCCTCCCTTCACTAAATGATGGGACAAAGGGTGAACCAATGCAGCAAGGGTACTCACTAGAAACTATGTTGAAAATGAATATACAACTTGGGCATGGAAACAGGAGGGGAAAACTGAGTGAGGGAAGAGGTGGCATTGTTCAGAATGAAATGTACTCTTCATCTGATTTATATAACCATAACCCCTCTGTTCTTTTTTTGCTTTTTTGTTTTAATTTGTTTTTTGTTTGGGTTTTGTTTGGGTTTTTCTGTCAGTCCTGGGGTTTGAACTCAGGGCCTGAGCACTGTCCCTGGCTTCTTTTTGCTCAATGCTAGCACTCTACTATTTGAGCCACAGCACAACTTTTGGCTTTTTCTATATATGTGGTGCTGAGGAATCAAACTCAGGGCTTCATGTATACGAGGCCAGCACTTTTACCACTAGGCCATATTCCCAGCCCGGTTTTTATTTGGTTTTTTGCCAGTCGTGGGGCTTGGATCCAGGGCCTGAGCACTGTCCCTGCTTCTTTTTGCTCAAGGCTAGCACTCTACCTCATGAACCACAGCACCACTTCCAGCTTTTTCTGTTTATATGGTGCTGAAGAATTGAACCCAGGGCTTCATGCATGTTAGGCAAGCACTCTACCACTAAGCCACATTCCCAGCCCTTCCATAACCCCTCTGTACAACACCTTTACAATAACAATAAATAAATGAAAAATATAAAAGTATGAATATATATGTTATTCAGGTAAGTGCTTTTTCAACGCTTCTCAAGTGGCTCTAGTAGACAAAAGGGTTGAAAGTTATGGCAAATGAAGAATGGCTGAAAAATGCCAAGCCAAGAACCATTTGGAAGATGAGGCAGCAAGGAAATTAAAAGTTCTAGTAGTGCCCAAGCAACATAGTTACAAACTGACCTTTGGGATTTTTCATTTTATAGTCACTCTTTTTAGATCCCATTGCCTTATTCTAGCCTCTGGCCTCTGAGTTTGACTCTGCCCTTAGATACCATGATTCTCTGAATCATGGCCCAACTGATGGTAACCTACTGAGACATGTGTCTTCAGCTAAACCTTAGTTAGAGACATGGCAATCCTCTGATTCCCATACCTTCTTCTCTATGGCTCATTCTCCAGTATTAGACCTAGCATGCACTACAGGTGTCTCATTTCTCATTTCACATCCACCCCCAGAACATGTCAAGGGCCAGCTTCATGTTGCTTCAAGTAAAGCCTTCTTTAGATTCTGAACTGAAGCAAGACTCTTAGCAGCAGGGAAAGGGTCTCTTTCCAAAACAATAATAATAACAACAACAATAATAAAGAATCACCTATTAAACTGCCTTGATGACTGTTGCAAGGCTAATTATGAACTCACAAATGCAAATTCTATCCTTGCCCCTTGAGACCAGCTGACAAAGCCATCAGCCTTCCGTACATGGGTCGACTGCCCTCATGTAAGTATAATCCAGATAGTCCAGCCTTTTTTAGTTCCTCATTATTTTATCAAACTATAAAAGACACACAGAGAAAGAGTAGCATTCCAATCCACTCTCTCCACCTTCATTTGGGAATTCTGGGAAGTTAATAAATTATCTGGATGCCAATAAAAAGTCTTCCGTCTTTTTACATAAAATTGAAATATCCCCACTTATTCACACACTTGCCATTCAAAGGGAGCTGAGCATGTATTCACAAAACTTGGCAGCGTTTCACTCTGAGACAGAAAACAAACATGATAAATTTCTCCTCCAGAGATAATTTTGGTGATGTGGATAGGCCACTGGAAATGAGGATGTTATGACTTTAGTGCTGTGATAATATATGGCAGTAATTATATTAACAAGGGAAATTACATCCCTCTCCAGCAATTGCAGCTCATACCACCCACATGAATGGTGGGCAGCAGCAAAAAAATGCTGAGCTACTGATAGTAAAACATTTGCTGAATTTAGAACCTACTTTAACCACTTTTCTAACTGTATTGAGTTCCTACTATGTGCCAAGTACTCACTGCCTTATGTATTTAACTGTAATTAACTGTAATTAACTGTACATTACTTTGACAAAAAAAATCCAAAAAGAAAATGACATTACAAAAAAGAACCCCTTCTGAAAAAAAAAACTTTTGGCAAGAATTTATAAATGTGTGGATTAATGAAGTACAAATAGGGATTAAATGCATTAATAAAAATCCATAATTCATTCTGAAGTTTTATTGGAACCAAATTTGAGTTGCAATGTTCACATCTGCCAACACGATTGTATTCTCTGCCTCTCAGGTGAAAGAAGATGAAACAAATTCCAAGAGAAATAAGATCCATAACAATCTCTGAAGGGGAACGGGGAGGGAGGGAGGGAAAGAGGGTAGGAGGGCAGAAAGAAAGATGGTAAGGAAGAAAGAAAAGAAAGATTAAGAGAAAGAGAAGGACAGAGAGGGAGGGGAAAAAAGGGAGAGTGTGAAGGAGAGAAGAAAGGAGGGAGGGAGAAAGGGACCAAGGGCAATGTGTACAAATAAATAATGCCAATGATCTGCTATTTGATCAAAATGTTCTGGTGGATGTTTGGTTTGCAATCAGGAGGGCATTGAACTGTACTCTTACTTTGCTGCCTACCAGTTCTGAACATAAAAATTAATCTGAGTGTTCAAATTATAAAGCTATGGTAAAGATTAAATGACATAACATCATTAAAGCATTTTGAATGTCTACAAGCATCCAATGAAATCTCTTTTAATAAGTCAGAAAATAGGGTCATCATAAGAAAGGTTGAGAGGTAAAATTAAGTTATCCTCAAAGAAAGGGATGGAGGTGGAGGCACTAGGAAAACTTCATTCAAACAGAACCTCAGAGAACAGCAAAAGATTTGTCACTTTATAGCCTACCTTGGCTTGGGGAATGAGGTGACAAAGGGATCAGGGATGTGCTGAGATGTGGCATTGCATAGGATTGTTAGAAAGCAAAAAAAAAAAAAAAGAAAGAAAGAAATAAAGAAAGGAAGGAAGGAAGGAAGGAAGGAAGGAAGGAAGGAAGGAAAGAAAGAAAGAAGGAAGGAAGGAAGGAAGGAAGGAAGAAGCTAAAATATGTGATTCATTCTAGGCATATTAGTCACTTAATACATATTGATCCCCAAGTAACAAACTATGTAATCAAAAATATTTGATGGTGCCCAGTGCAAAGAATACTAGACGAGGTAAAAAAGACAATTAATTCTTCTGTAGATAAGGGAGACTTTTGAAAAAGTTACATAACAACCATAATAATTTTTAGTTCAAACGAAAGACTGATCTTTCCTAGATATTTTGATGTGAATTTCAGAAAGTACCAGAAAGGAATAATACATCATAATCAACTTTACTCTAAAAGTGCAAAAAAAATCCGAGGGATCTATATTATTTAACCTATTTATATAATTCACTTATTCAAACAGATAAAATATGTCACTGTATCTGTAAAGGCTAAAAAGTCATTTGATATGATGCACTCTCTACTCTAATTTTTAATGCTAAAATATTAACAGATGCTTCATTAATATGATACACATGTAAACAAATAGAGAGAGAGGAAAAAACCCAACAGCTAACATCACAATTAGGGAGAAATACTAGAAGATTTCCATTCAAGTCAGGAACAAGTTCATAGGTGTCATAAATTTCACATCACCCTTAAGTAACCAATGCAATTATATAACTGAATTAGTGAGATTAAAAATTATAAATTACTATTTGTAAATAAGACGATTACCTAGAAACCCAAGAAAACCAACTGAGAAATTATTATACACACTAAGAAATCAAAAATAGCACTAAAAACTAATATATGAAATTGGTAGACTTCATGCACACACAGAGTTAGAAGAAAAATGAGTGGAAAAGCTTAAATAAATATTATATATACATACATACATATATATTCCTATGTATAACCTTTGCAAGAAAAATTAAGCTATTTAAAAGCTATTTTCTTTTATATTTTACACATCTTATTAGTATTAATCTGTTCTTCAAAGGGGTTTCACTTTAACATGTCTACATAGCTTAATATGCAGTGTAGCTTAGTCAGATTCACCTCCTCCATCACTCCCTCATTCTCCTTTACCCCTTCTCAAACCAGTCACCACACCCTTTACAGGACCTATTTTATGTTCCTGCCATTCATTATTAAATTTCTAGTGTATGTTACTTGTTCCACAGAATTTCACCATGATACTTCACACATGCGTATGCAGTCTTTTAATCAAATTAACCACTCTCACTTTCCTCATCCCTCCACAGTTTCAGTGAGTTTCATTTTGCAACCTTTATTCACAGGTTCAACGTATTTCCATAGTGCTGCTTTAGTCATTATAAATTGCTTTAACTTTTTATTTGTCTTTCAGTTAGGAAAGACAACTTTTCTGGATAGAGTGTATGAGGTTAGCAGTTGTTAACTTTCAGTGCTTGAAATACATCATTCCATGCCCTCTTTGCTTTTAAGGTTTCTGTTCAGAGATCTGCTATTATTCTGATGGGTTTCTCATTTAGGCAACATAGCATTTCTCTCTTGAAGTCTTCACTACTTTTTCCTTCTCTGTATTTGGTGTTTTAACTATAGTATGTAGTGGAAAGTTCTAGTCTGGTCTGATCTGTGGCTATACTTGAATGGGCTTCTCTTTTTCAAAATTCAAAAAGCCATTTGCTATTACTTTATCGAATGTTTCCTATTCCTGTAGCTAATACCTTTTCTCCTTTCTCTATGCCTATGATTTATAGGTTGCTCTTTTAATAGAGTTCTAAAGTTCTTGCAAATTCCTTATTTTTCTATTTTTGTTCTATATCTTCTGATTTTTCTACCGTATCTACTTTATTTTTGAGCCCTGAAATCCTGTCTTCCATTTCATCTACTCTTCTGGAGAAGCTTTCAGGTATATTTTGCATCTCTAGAACTTTAGTTTGATTTTGTCAGGATTTTTATCTTTTATTGAGTTCCTTTTCTATGTCTTGGGTTGACTTGTTAATTCAGCTGTTTATATGGCCTTCTTGGAGCTCTTTTAGCTGCTTATCTGGATTTTCCTTTTGCCTATACAATAACATTTATAATATGCTCACCAAAATGAGAGCACAGTGTCAGGTCAAATGAATGTTGGTGTTACCACACGAGTGGCCACTTATGAAGCAACAGTTACCCACTTATGCTTTAACGGTGCTAAATATACTTAAGTAATCATCTATGAAGTGAAACAAAGGTCTCTATCTTTTACAGAATAGCCCCTTGTAGCATATTCTATGATTCACAATGACATGAGCAGCAAGACACACTGCAATGTAGTATGGTTTATGGACTGTATCGAATATATGGGCTAGAAAATACCATTCAGCATGTGTGTCCAGTTCAGGTGAACACTTTCTTATCAGCTTCAAAATTCTACAAGGTACTTCAGCCATCAAGATATGCAGCTTAAAACTGGGAAAAATGAGGGAAAGGTGACCGAATCCAAAAAGAAATGTACTCATTACCTGACTTATGTAACTGTAACCCCTCTGTATAGCTCCTCCACAATAAACAAACAAGAAAAATATATGCAGCTCAAAGAAATGTGGACTTGGCTAAGAGTCCTGTAGTTGACAATTGCTCTGTGATTGAGCAATGACTGGACAACCTTCAGATGTCCTGATTCAAAATCCACAAAGGGGCTAGGCATCGGTGGCTCATGCCTGTAATCTTAGCTACTCAGGAGGCTGAGACCTGAGGATGGTGGGTTGAAGCCAGCCCCAGGCAGGAAAGTGCAGGAGACTCAACCTCAATAACTACTCAGAAAAAACCAGAACAGTTTTGTGGCTCAAGTTGTAGAGTGTTAGCCTTGAGCACAAAGAGGCTCAGGGACAGAGCCCAGGACCTGAGTTCAAGCCCCAGCAAAATAAAAGCCTATAAAGGAACATTCTCCCCCTCAGTGGTTTCTCCATGAAAACTGATGGAGCCCATGACTTCTACAGTGGTATTGCATTGCAGAAATAATACTACCATGTGGAGGTGCCCATGCCTGGCAGCCATCAAAAGTGTCATGGCCCCCTTGGTGTGTTTTTTTAAGAGATTGAGGAGGAAGAAGTCTCCCATATTGGAAGATTTATGTTGCTTACTAACAACTTGGCGAGTTTGCCATTCTAAGCTGTGTTGAACACTGTGTTGAACACTGTACTTCATTTATCCTTCCAAGCAAAGCTCCAGTTTAACTCTGCGAAGCAAGAAGGAGTCACAAGACTCAAAGCTCAATGCTCATCATTGAACCTCAAAACAGACATAAAACCACATTGCAATATCTGATAAGCCCAACACCAAACAGCCTATGACTGGGGCTCTGGCCTCCCCTACTAATGACAATCATAGTCCTGCCCTGTTCCATATGTGGCCACACAGCCCCTCCCATGTCTTAGACCCCATTGGGTTGAGTCATGCAGTGCTACCAGCCACTGCCTTGCCCCTCCTACCTTGATGAGCGGAGCCTTGCCCTCTTAATCTTTATCTGGATGTTCTGAATTCATTTAACTTTATTTATATTTACTTCGATTTCATTTAGCTTTTTATTTGGATTCACTTTGAATTTATTAAGTTGCTTGTTTGTATTTTCTTTTATTTCAGGGAGATATTTAAGCACGTCTTCTTTCATCTCTTTTATCGTTCTTATCATCATTCCTTTGAGCTCAATATGTGGGATCTCCTTGACTTCCCTGTCACTCTCTTCCTTTGTTGTGTTACTGTTCACTTTTTGAGGTGTCATATTGCTTCTGTTTCTCATATTTCTGGGGTTCTTATATTGAGACTTGCTCGTTTGAAGTCTGTGGTTTGGGGTTTGTCTGCAGTTTCTCTTGCTGAAGTCAGTCTGGATCAGATCATTCTATTCTGGAAGAGCTGGGTATTATCTGGGATGATGTGTCATTTCTCACCACCTGCCTGAGGACATAGCTCAGGACTAACATACTGATTCAATATTCAACCAAATATTTACAAAAAGCAATATACCATGGGCAACATGATCTATATGATCGATCACGTTATATATGCAGGATATTGGCTTTCTTATAGTCTCAAAGGGGGCTTGAAGAAAATAAAACTTATCTAGGTAGGGGTTACAATTAGATATTTAAAAAAAGAAGAAAGGAAGGAGAGTAGAGGGAGGTAACATCAGGGATTGCAGAGATAGAAAAGTGAAGAATAAAAAGAAGAGAAGGTATGATATAGGGAAAGTAAGAAGAAAGGGTAAAGGAAAAGAAATGATTTTTGTTTATTTGGGTTTGCTTTTTGTGTGTGTGCTGGTTCTAGGGCTTGAACTCATGGCCTAAGCACTGTCCTGAGCTTTTGTGCTGAAGGCTAGTCTCTACTATTTGAGCCACAGCTCCCCTTCTGGTTCTTTTTGATGTTTAGTTGAAGATAAGAGTCTCGTGGACTTTCCTGCTCTGGCTGGCTTAGAACTATGATCCTTAGATCTCAGCCTCCTGAGTAGCTAGGCTTATAGGTATGAGACACTGACACCCAACAGAATTTTTTTTTTAGTTAAGGGAGATAAAAGAAAGGTTTTTTAATGAAAACAAACAAAAAGCCCACTTTTCTTACTTGCTGAGAAGAATGAAAGCTGCTAGGCTCTTAAGCAAGATGGATATACTTCCAGTCTCTGCATCTGCTCAGGATCCTGGCTTGATCAGATACAGCAAGGGCAGTGGTCTGTGCTTAGGGGATTGAGCATCTAATGGGGTAAGGCAGGGCAAGTTCTATGTAGTAGAAATTCCCTGGATTGGATTCTTTTATGCTGGGATTCAATGGGTGCAATTCCAGGTGTGCCAAGTAGCAGTCTTTGGGCACAGGTAGTAGGTCAGAATGCACTCTGCCACTCTGGAAGCCTGTACTTTTCCCTGTTCAGGTAGTTCAATGCCTGCTCTTACTTTTCCATGACAAGCTTTTTCCTGATTTCTTTAAATCAGCTTTCAGTTTTAATGTTTCCTATGGAGAATACAGGTAAAATGTTCTTTTTAAGTCACACACGAAATTATTCAAGCTACTAGAAAGTCACATCACATTTTCAGAGACCCAAATTACAACCTCCCATGTAAACACACACAGAAACATATATATATACATATACATATATATATATATACACACACATACATACATATACATGATTGAATTGACTAAAATACACAGGATATACAGGAGTGAAATGCCATGGTGTAAATGCATTGAACAACTAACATTTTTAGGAAGCAGAAACATATTTTGAATAGAGAGGCAAATAGTAAGAAAGGGTAGCTAACTGAAAACTTTTTTTAAAAAAAAGAAAAAAATACAGTCACTATACTCAATGTATGCATGGAAAAAAAACAGAAGATTGATGTAACTGGTAAGCAAAGAGATAGGTATCGGGGGAAACGAATGGTGGAAGGTGTGACTCTGTTCAAGATGTAGATATAGACATGTTAAATTGTAACCCCCTTGGACAACCATCTGAAGACTAAAAAATAAGTAATTTTTAAAAATAAAATCAACATCATAGATATATTGGTTCTAAATCAAATTAGTTTAAAAGTTTATACAAACCAAAACTCTAACAAGAGGATTTTTAAAATTAAGCTTCAGAAGGGAAAAAGAAAGAAAAATAGTAGAATTTTCTAGAGAAAAGAAAGTTATTATGTGAGACTAATTCTACCACATATTAAAATGTAAAACAAAGCTGTATGAATTAAATAGTATGATACAAACACATTCTATGAATATGCAGATAAATAAAATTAGCATATTAGAATATCCTGACAAACCCCAGGCATACTGAAATTTATATACACTAAAGATATTTAAAACTAATGGGAAGCAATAAAATTGTCAATAAATATAATTAGTATAGCAGAATATGCATCAGAGAAAAACATTAATTGGAGTATATGTAAAATATCTGTAATAAAGTAAAGTAAAAATAAAATAACAGAAAAAGAGTTAAAACATAACAAAAGAATAATGTTTCTCTGGTTTTACCCCTAATATCATTGTTACTGATTTTGGTACCCTGTGTATTGTATATACATTTATCAGGACTAGGGAAGGGAAAAGATGGGGAACATCAAAATGGAGAGACAAAGGGTAAAAGGCGAACAATGCAACAGCAGTACTTACAAGACAATAAGCTATAAACCAACTGTACAACTGCGGGGGAGCGGTTGGGGAGGGGAGAAGGTGGGGGGAAAAATGAAGGAGGACAAAACAAGTTTGATAAGAAATGTACTCACTGCTTTATGTATGAAACTGTAACCCCTCTGTACATCACTTTGACAATAAATTATTTTTAATAACGCTTGTAAGATATGAAAAGCATCTATAAATAAATAGCAAACAATTAATAACTCAATATAAAAATGGGTAAAAAATACGAACAGTACGAGACAAAAACAAATAAATAAAAACCATAAGAACTATTGACCTTATCTATAATAACAGAATGTGAATATAAAACTAGATCCTCTTTTTCACCCAACAGATTGGCAAAGATCTGGAATGTTCCATAAGTATTTTATTAGCAATGATATGTGTAGGCAATTAGTTTTTTTCTTACATTTCTGGTGAGGCTGTTAATTGCTGAAAAATTTGGAAATACATATCAAATATTATAATGTGAACACACATGCATGTAATCTCAGCTACTAAGGAGGTAGAAAGAGAGAATCTCAGTTAAAGGCCAGACCAAACAAAGTTATTGTGAGGCCCTATCTCAAAAACAAATAAAAAATGCTTTGGAGAGGTAGCTCAAATAGCAAAGTACTTATACAGCAAGTATGAGGCACTTGGTTCAATTCTCAGTATGGAAAAAAAGAATTAGTACATTTCTAGGATAGACATAGCAGAAGATCACAATAGCTCAATAGCTATTCCCAGTATGAATACATAAGATAATGCTAAGCAAAATGAACTCCATGTTATGGAAATAAGTGGTATATCATTGTTGTAATTAATTTCAACATACCATGTGAAACCATACCTTTTTTTCTCTCATATTCCCTTCCTGTGGTTTTACTCCTGCTATTACTGTAACTGATCTTAGTACCCCAGATACTGTATAGACGTGTCTTGGAACTAGAGAAGGGAAAGGGAACACCAAAATTGAGAGACAAAGGATAAAAAGACAAGCTATTGCAATAGCAATACATACAAAACCAATTGGTGTAAACCAACTGTACAACTCATGCGGGGCGGGGGGGGAACTGGGAGGGGGGAGACAGGGGGAAAATGAGGGAGGAGGTAACAAGTTGGATAAGAAATGTACTTGCCTTACATATGAAACTGTAAGCACTCTGTACTTCACTTTGACAACAAAGAAGAGGGGAAAAAAAGAATTAAAATGTCTATAGTCTTTCAAGTAACTGGATTTTTAAAGGATTAATTGTAAACACCATAAATAAAAAATATATATATTCAAAATTATTCTCTACACAATGACTTTGATATAGGCAAAAAAGGCTCATTTTGATGGTTTCAGATAGTCTTATTTATTGCACACACAAGAAAAAATAATAATAATAATGGATTTATTAAGGAGCATGAGCGCACATTTGTCATACAAGATCCAGCATTCAGCACAGCACAGTGTAAATTACAGCCCTAAACATCTGCTCACAGGTCTAATATCACTCAGATCCCAAGGGAACCTTGTCCACATTTGTGACCCTATAGCTTCAAAATGGAATTCTGTCCAATATAATGTGGAAATCTGTGGGTTGTGCCCTTGCAGGCCAGAAATGACCACTTCTTTGAAGAGAAGGAGAGATGGAAAATATGAAAGCTTTTATGTAAGAGAAAAGTCAAATGCATTGACTTGTCCAATTTTCCCTCAGACAGAGGGATGAAATTGATTGAATTCTTTCTTTACACTAAAGCAACCATGTATTTTCTTGCTCTTTTTTTTGGGGGGGGGGAGTTGTTTTAAAAGTAAAACAATGGTGTATTTCCTGCATCCTGAGTTCAAATGTAAGTACTATCCTCCAAAAAAGAAAACTTTTTGAAATATGAAGATTAGTCTTAATTGTCGTTTTGTATATGTTTGATTTTGACCACATACATGTTTCCCTAATTGATGAGGGGAGGAAAAGAGGCAATAGAGCAATCCAATGACTAACACAGTTTAATATCCAAACAATCCTGATAGTATCAACTTAGAACCAAAGACCAGAAAATTTCTCTAACCTTAAATCCTAGTACTCAGTGTCCTAAAACCAGAATTACGCATAGATTTATATAAATACATAGCTATATCGTATATAGTTATATGTTAATAACTATACATTTTATATGTGTTAATAAGTATACATTAATAACTATACATTTATATAATGTATAATTCATGGTACTTAAACACATGCATAGAGTGTGATTCCTTAAAGTAAGTAAAGAAAATGTCTATAGAGCTGAACCAGATGGAATTCATACAACTGGTGCTCAGACTTGCTTACATTCCATAACTCACAAAGCTGATACAAAATCAAGTTCGTGGTCAATTGTTCTCATTGCTTTGAGAGGGAGTCTTTGTTTTGAGGAATGGATAACAGATTCTCTTCATCACTAAATTATTGACATCCAGTCATGTCATGACACCATAGGAAGTTTAGTTTGGGACCAGTTCCAAATTCATACTTGATGAGAAAAAGAAATATATATATATATAAATATATACATAGTTATATTTATATATATAGTTACTGTAGATAGAAAAAATACATTTTACTGACGTTTTATTTTTTCATTTCCTGTGCTTAGTAATAAACTAGGTTACATAAATTATAGTAAAGTGCAATGTTTGCCTGAAGTGTTTTCTCTTAGGTGGTGAAACTTTCCTCCTAGAGGAGGAAAAAGAAAATTTCTCCTTAGTTTTTTTTTCTCTTTAATCCACTTTCCTGTGCCTTTTTATTTAAAACATTTCTTTTCTAAATTACATTATCACATTTTCCTTAATTCCATAATCTTTTCAACTTTCTTCATCCTTTATGCACTGGGCTTTTGTATCCTTTTATTTCTAAGTCCTTTTCATGTTTTCTCACTTTTGTTTTATTTCTATGAGAGCTTTTATTGTCATCTTAGACTTGATGTGGAAGCCTGACCTACCAGCAAGGAAATGAAAAGGGAAAGTATTTGTGGTGCCGTGAAATGGCTGACAGGTGCAAAGGAGGAGAATATTTGAAAAGGAAAAAAAAATTAAAGACTGGACTAGGACCTGAGATGTGTGTGTGTGTGTGTGTGTGTGTGTGTGTGTGTGTATGTATGTATGTTGGTCTTCAAACTAAAACACCTTGAAAGATGAAAAACAATGGCATTTACACAAGCACCTATATAAAAAAAATGTGTCTTGCCAAGCATAGAAATGCCGAGCAGACAGGTTCCTCTAATTAGAACCTTGGTTCAATGTCCAATAGACTGAATCAAATTTACTTTGAAGGCCTGAGTGAGAGTATTGCCCTGTAGGAAGCCAAACTTGACAAATTAACTCTGTCTCTATCTCAAAACCAACACTCTTTTAAGAGAGATTCAGAATTCTGCTTGAAGTTTGTTCATGTTGATTTAGATGAAGCAGAGTCAAACTCTTTAAAGATATCTATTCAATAAATCAGTAAGAATGGCTACCATATGACCATCCACAGAAAGATCAACAGTCAATAATAGAAATTTTGACAAATGGTTGGTCCTATCGCTATTTAATAGGCATTTTCGTGTTTCAGATCTCTCTGTTTAACCACCTCCCCCCTCTTTTCCTGATTTGATTTATATTTCTGCTGTCTTTCTTCCCATAGGCTTTCCTGACTCTTTAGTCCATCTATAATTCACCTTAGCCATTCCATAACCCTGAGAGCAGCTACAGATCAAAAATGAGTAATTAAAATAAGCAATGGATCTTTCTGAGTGAGAACATGTATATTTTATAAGCTCTTTGTTGCCTTTGCAGCTATCCAAACTAGATCTGAAAATTCATCACAGAAAAACATGAATAGAGAAGAGCAAAGTTACATATGTGCATGTGTGAAAGTTGTGTGCATGTGTCAATGTGTGCAGGCCTGAATGTGTCTGTGAGCGGTGGTACATGTGGATGAGAAAATAAAGAGAAGAAATGTCAGTAAATTAGTTTTTGTCATTCAGGGATTAAATAGTACTTGCAAATAACTATGGTTATGCTTTTACATTTAAAAATCAAACTTTTCTCTTTGTACAATTAATATTTTCTAACAAAAGAAGACTTACAACAAGAAACCTTGAATATTCAGCATGCATTACTGCTATAAATGACCTTTCTTGCACCCTAAGTTCTTTGCTTCAGCTCCTCCTTCTCCTTCTCTCATCTGCCAACTTTCAACCTCATTTTCCTTCTCCGATCTGGTATTTCCTAGATGTTCTACTGTGCTCAGATTCATTTATCCAAATGTCATGCCCAATAAGTTGCTGCATTTCCACTCCATTCCCGCTGAATTATTGTATTACTTTTAAATAACCTGCATCTGCTCTTCATTCTCCCATCTGTTTCTCATCCTCTCTACTTTCTCACCTGCCTGTAGATTAGAGACAGTTGCCAGTCCCTGAGCTCCCGCAGTGCCTTCATCTTGCTGGACTCCACTCATTTTCCATTTTTGAGTCCCTAAGCCAAAGTGAGTCCTCCTTTCTGAATCTCTCTGAGAAAACTGACTCCGGGGCAAATTTGTAGAGCAGGTGAGATCCATGCACACTACTTCACATTGCCTTCTGCTTTTGTCACCCTCCTGCAGGGGTCTCACCCACTGGAATTTCCAGCTTTTCCTTATCCTTCAAGAGTCTACATCCAATATCCTTTTTCTTTTGCGTCATTTCTAGAAGAAATCTGGTAGGAAAAAAATCTACCAAATTGCTACTCATAGACAATAAAAATTTAATATTTCATCCTCTATGGAATGAGCTTCAAGATTTATGTTTCTGTATTCTATTGCTAATACAGGCATGTAGGAGAGCACCAGAAAAGTAATCAGCTGTAACTGGTTTGAGGCACTTGTAAGCACTGTTGGCTGCTCTCCTAAATGCTAGGTTTGATGGAATTGGATAGCATTGCTTTAAAAAAAAGAAAAAGAAGAAGAAAGGAAAGAAAAGGAAAGGAAACTAACATTTCCCAAGTTTTTACTATGTGTCAGCCACAAGCTTACTTCACCTTACTTTTAGCCAATGAAAAGCTAAGGTACTTGTAGAAGTATCAGATAACTAGCTGAACTACAAATAGGATATGGGGCCACTCAGGTTTAACTAAGCAGCAAAGAACAATGCTCTGTCGATTTAGTCATCCTCCTGCTTACAGACAGATCCACAGAATGTTCATGGTTTCAAGTAATCAACATGTATTAAGACCCATTGTATAGGTCTAGACAAAGCAGAAGGATTCTGAAAAATCTTGGCGTAAATGGGGAGCACAGAGTCTAGATCAGGAATACAGCCCAAGAAAGTTTAGTTGGGACACTGGTTGGTTAGTGGTTGTTGTTGGGGGGGGGGGGAAGGGGGAAAGGTGACTTGTTTTTAAGATTAGATCTCAGTAAGTAGCCCAGTCTAGCTCAAACTGATGATCCTCCTGCCTCAGCACCTCTAGTGCTGGGATCCTAGACAGGAACCACCACACCCAACTTACATTTTCTTGAAGACTGTAATTCACACTCTAAATCTTAAACTTGACATCAAAGATATTGAGAATCTTGTCATTCTAGAATAATATACAAGATTTGAGAGAGACAAAACTGAAGTAAGATGATTAATTAGGAAGATACATTTTTAGCCAGGTGGGCAAGCATTTATACTGTGCTCAACCGTGGAGAGTGTAGAAAACAGCATGTCAAGAGTTGATAATAATTTGGAAATGAAGAGGAGAGAAAGAAATCAAAGATGTACATTTCCTCTGTGCTTTTCTTGTGTTGAACATACTTTCTCAATGAAGTGGGGAGACCTGGTCTGTCGGGCGCCATCTTGGCCACATGTTGGATGGTAGGGTCTGGCATCTTGTCTTTATGGTGGGGAATGTGAAGCCCCCGCATCCCAGGAGGTGGTGGCTGAATCCCTGGAGGCAAGGGTGTGGAATTGAATAACAGGTTACTAAACCTGTCATTCCAGTGTCTGGGTCTGTCCCCTGACCTGACCCTAGACTCAGACCTGCTCAGGAGCTATTATGCCATGCCATGTGTCCTGTCTCCTGTCTCCTGGCTGTTGTCCCATCACCACGACATACCATTTCAGCTCTCCACTGATGCTGAACTGAATTGCTGATATTGGTTTTGTTCATTCTTTCTTTCCTCTTTAGCTTTCATGGCTCCGTTTCCTAACAGTGTTAAGTCTATTTGCTGGCTGCTGGTCTTTGAGACAGAAGTCCACCATGCAGACTTTTAAATAAAGACTCCAAATTCAACCTCTCAAAATGTGGCTTCTATATTTTTTTCATGACTGGATTTATGTCTGATTTAAGATACAACATTAATTCAAAGAAAATATTGTATTAAATTTATGCTTTAGAAAATAGTACCAAATTGAACCTATAAGTGTTTGGGTCTAGCAAAACTATGCCTACCCCAACCAGTGATAGAGTTGCAAATGTATATTGCATCCACATAATTAAGGTGTAATTTAGCACTAAGTAGTGGCTAGAAATTGAACTCTTAGGAAATTGTCTCTTCCTACCTCAACAGACACAATCTTTGTATTTCTTGGTTATGTTTACTGCAGTTTGATTTAAGAAATCATTTGAAACACAGATATTTCCATAGTAAATATTCTCAGCTGTCATCTTTGGAAGGGATAATTTGATCAGTGGTACTATGGTGAATTGTTGCATTATAATTGGTTCCTTCAAATAATGCTTTACCTACATTTTAAAAAGTAATGTCTTACCTACATTTTAAAAAAGAAATCATAAACTAATGTCTAGGTAACCCACTTTGCAGATGATGGCAAGATGGGGTTAACCAGTGTTTATGGAGACATAACAGGGAGTGATGAGTTCTCAAGTTCTGATGTTTATTAAAGAGTTTATTGGACTCTCATAGAGCAGTAACAAATGATCTAATAAAACAAATAAGATTAAGAAGTTCTAGTAAACAAAATTATAATAAAACTCCAGAAGAGTAGAAGCAACCCATTTTTATTTGTTTAATCCTCACAAAACCATATTAATATTTCCAAATCTTATAAGAGGTTTCTGAAATTAGGAACCTCTTTAAGCCTGGGCATAGCTATTCAAGCCATGATTTATATTATTCATGAATTCATTTACTGGACTATTTAGCCATGTTAGCAAACTTTTTAAAGGAAAATAACTTTTCCTGGCATGGAAAAAGGGAGAAAGCAATGAAAATTGATGAGCAAATATGGAAGATATGCTGTCACAGTTTTATAGAAAATGAAAACAAAACAAATCAATGTGAGCTAAAAGAGAAGAAGTGGGGTTGGTTGGATTAAAGAAAAACAACTTCCCAAAGGAAGAAATGATTGCATAAGAAAATTACTAGACTTAGAGATGTTAGCAGCAGCCTCCTTATTTCTAGGTCTTTCTTTTTTTTTTTTTTTTCCCCAGTCCTGGGGCTTGAACTCAGGGCCTGAGCACTGTCCCTGGCTTCTTTTTGCTCAAGGCTAGCACTCTGCCACTTGAGCCACAGCGCCACTTCTGGCCTTTTTCTACATATGTGGTGCTGAGGAATCGAACCCAGGATTTCATGTATATGAGGCAAGCACTCTTACCACTGTTGTGCCAAGTCGTGAAACCACCACCAAGAAGACCACCGAGACTCAGACATTCCGAAATGCAAAATCAAGTCAAGGCTTTATTTAAGCGAGCTGCAACTCGGGCCTCGTCCTACCCACCGACACAGCGGAGGTTAGGAGGGAGCCCCGAGCTGTGATTACACAGGGCTTATAAAGGCAAAGAACAAAGTTACAACAATCAGGTGTTCAAGCAAGCAAGATTAGGATATAGGTACAAATCTGATTGGCTCAGGGTTCGATTCTAGGGGTGGTCAGAGTTAAGCATTCCCAGCGGTTAGAGTTCTAGACCGACTGGGCCTTAATGGGCTTGTCCTGGGTCTGCTCACAGGGCCTGCTTATCTCAGGTTTGCATAGTAAAGTGGGGTTCGCGTGGTAAATGGGGTTCACGTGGTAAAATGGGGCCTGACTTCAAAGTCTGGCACTTTACCACTAGGCCATATTCCTAGCCCTCTAGGTCTTTCTAAAGGGAAATAATGGCTGCAGAGCAAATAGAAGCAGATAGAGCCATGAACACCCTCAGGGGTTCCCATACGAACAAAATGGTGATTGTGTCCAAAGAGAGGTCTTTAGTCATGGAGCAGCCAGTCTGAAACCGCCATATAAACAAGCGCAAGGAGCTTCTCAATACTATAGGAATGGATGCATGTCCTGGGACAGCAATGTATATTTCAGTGGGCTCTTCTACACACAGACTAAATTAGATTCAAATATTCCATAGATAGTTTGATGTTGTGGGAAGCTCCTCAAAATCTAGGCGCTGTCAAAATACTGACTCACCTCAAGTTCTTTCTACCTTGGCTCCGTAGACACTTGATGCTAAAATTAAATTGAGATATAAGAAAATGCAGTTTTCTTTCTTGCCCACCTAAAGAGTGGATTGGGAAACATACCTTCTACATGATGAAACTTTTGTGCAAACATATCTGCACCAAAGACTTAGGGCCAAATTATTTTTGAATTATTTAGCCAGAGGTGCAAAATGAAAAAGACCTTGGGGAGACAAGAGTTTAGAGGAAAAACAGGATACAGTACTTAAAGCCATCTGGGTAGATATGAACAGATTAGTATCCAGGAAGAAAAGGTGAATGTGGCTTACCTACAGGTAAAGGAAATTTCTTGAGAACCAAGAAGGTCATCAGAAGCATAACAGCACCAACAATAATTTGTAAAGGCTTCATCTGTGACCCTGGATTATTGAGTCTTTTCTTGGATAAGGAAGAGTTTTATGAATGGCATGCTTGTGTTTCCTCTAAATCCACAGATGGACTGGTATTAGGGGTGGGATTTAGGAAGGATAATTCCATTTGTATGAGGTCATATGGATGGATTCCCTTGACAGGACTAATGTTCTCACCAGTAAGGGTACAGGAAGAAAGCAGCCAGCCGTCTGTCAACTAGAAGGCCTTCAACCAAGAGCCTGACATACTTCCTCCTTGATCTCAGACTTCTAGCTTCCATAACTGTGAGAAAGAAATGTGTGTTTATTTAAACCACCAGGCCTGTGGTATTCTATTACAGGCTTGAGTTGAAAAGAGAAAATCAGATTGTTTGAGTTAGAAAAATCATCAACAAAGCCAAAAAGCAATTTCAAGGATGATACAAGCCTGGCATTGGTGGCATATAAGTTCTTAGACTGAGAATTCTTGCCACTATCCACTGAAATTTAGACCTCTGGCACCCAAAAGAAATAGAAATATGAGTAAATTATGTGATTCACAATCTTTCAGACACCAACAACAAAAATCAAAGAAATGTACTGTTTTTATTCTAAAGATATTGCTCGAAAGACACCAGGTTTCCTATGGCAGAAATACCTCTTCTTTGCAAAGAATAAAGGTAGGATTTCTCTGACTTCTTAATGAAACCCAGATCTTAGTATGTCATCCATCTTTGCTATGTTTATGAACCCACTTTTTTCAGTTAGATTGTGTCTTCTGCTAGAATATGGCCTGTTACTTACCACAAAATCCAAGTTCCTTGCACAGCAGCACAGTCAAGAGTTTCATAAATGTGTTTGACAGTAAGTGATGCAGTACGATGTTGACAGAGAGTAGGCATTGGCTTACACTAACAAATTTCTTTTTTCCCCCCCTGCATAGTGAGGACCGCTTTCTGCTAACATCTTCAATTTTCTCCTTGGGGAATTTCTTTCTGATCACCGGAGCATGAGTGTTCTGACCACACAAAAGCCAAGTCAGAGACTCAAACTCTCTGCAAAAGCTTACAACCAAAGTCAAATGGAGACTCTGTAGGTGACTATCACAAGTTCCTTATCTTTGCCCCTGAATAACTTTGAGGCATAATGCACTCTAGTAATCTACAATAGTTTCTCACTTGAGGATTCAGTTAAAATTGTTTTGAATAAGACTGCATCCAAACAGTAGTATCTAAATGTCTTAGAAATTAAGTCTAGTTACTAATCATTGTGTAAAATAATCCATTTTTAAATTTGTATTAATTGCACTGCATGGATGCCAACTAAATAGAATAGATACCATCTATAAACTAGTGCCATTGTCCCCCAGGTGTGTGATAGGACCATATCTGTGGATTATCAACAGATTTCCAACCCCAAGTCCTCAAGTGCTGTTTGTTGAATGACACTGAACTAAACAAACACTCCTTCCTATCCTGTAATATATGTTAATGTCAAGAACTGGTTATCACTCCTCCTACCTATCACAGCACCTGATAAATGATATTTGGTGGGTAAACCCATGAATAATTAATATGTTGCGATTTTTTTTCACACAGAGGTTTCTGAAAGTGGCAACTGTAAGAACATTCCTACAATAAAGTCTTTGCTCAGGTAAGAAAAAATATTGATTTTTTTAACCATTAAAACTATGTAGACAATAGATTTAGAGATGCTATTTAGACCTTAAAAGGACATTCATATTTTCCCAATACAATTAAATGTTGGCGAATAATGAGGCAGCAACAATATTTCCTTTATATAAACAATTTTTTCAATTATACAGGACAGTGGCATCTAATGACTGCTACCAACACAGAATCACTGGGTGGCCAGCATCTATTTTATGCAGTGAGGTTGGCAATTATTCTGTAACACTTAATTTCCTGTTACTAATGCTTTCCCAGCAGCACTTAAGCATGATGGCCTTATGAATATAGTTATTAGTGGAACTGCATTCAGCGTTTGGATTCTTTTAGAAATCTGATAGAGATAATATTCCTCCAAAGGTTACTGTCCAGATAAGAAGCCATTCTATCAGCAAGCCTGACTTGCAGCTGGCTGTCATTAAGAGTGTCTTGTTAGCCAGTGAAGGACTTTGTAGTTGGGTCAGGGCCAGAGAAGTCTGGGGCAAGGTTGCTAAGGTAACGAATCTATCCAAAGACTTATTTCCGCCTCAACCTTTCATCTTGTTAAATTTATATAAGCAAAGCACTGTGAGAAGAATGCTAATACACCAAATGACAAAAACAATAGCACAAAAAATATTTCTAAGCTTGATAGGTGTGTTTAAATATAGCAAGTCCATATGTGGGTTTAGAGATGTTCATGGAAATGAGGTAAATTATTCTGGGTCCATCTAATGTTTATATTAGCATGTGAAATACATGGCATGCTACAAAGCAGAATTTAATTCAACAGTACACACCAAATAAGTGACAGCTTGGTACCTGAATTCATTTTTCAGTGGAATATCTGAGTCTAAGCAGAATTAAATTCTAAAGAAAGCATCGCTCAGCCTGCCTTCTGAAGAGTCTAGATTCAGTGAGGCAAAGTAACCCTAATTCTCATATTAAGGAGTAGCAGCAAGTTAGAGTAAACCTTAACCTAGAACAAAGAATAGTGGTATCAGGTCAAAAAGATACAAGAATCAACTTGAACAGCTCCTTTGGGCCAAAAGTGGGAAAATTTGAGCATCAAAGAAAGAATAAAGACAGCAGTAGGTTGCAACATTAAATAGACCAAAATCCATGAGTTTATAATGATACTTTTAAAGTCATTGGCCATTGACACATTACTGAAAAATGACTAACAATGCCAATGAATGAATCTTGTAAGATTTTGTCCTATGTGACTTACATTTCTTTGTAACTATATAGTTGATGAGAAAGAGTTCTCAGAAATTTTTTGGATCGCCCCAAAGCTATACCCTTATGAACACATAAGATGATGCGAGGGCTGGGGATATAGCCTAGTGGCAAGAGTGCCTGCCTCGGATACACGAGGCCCTAGGTTCGATTCCCCAGCACCACATATACAGAAAACGGCCAGAAGCGGCGCTGTGGCTCAAGTGGCAGAGTGCTAGCCTTGAGCGGGAAGAAGCCAGGGACAGTGCTCAGGCCCTGAGGCCAAGGCCCAGGACTGGCCAAAAAAAAAAAAAAAAAAAAAAAGATGATGCGAAGTGAAATGAATTCCATGTTATGGAAACGATTGTTATATCACAGTTGCAATTACTTTCAACGTACCATGTGTATCTGTAGCATCTATTATAGATGATGTTCTTGTATCACCTTCCTGTGGTTGTACCTATACTTTCTCTGTAACATTATCTGAGTATATTGGAAACCATGTATACTGGTATTAGAACTAGGAAATTGAAAGGGAATACCAAAATTGAGAGACTCAGGGTAAAAAAAAGAAAAACAACTACAAAAGCAATACTTGCAAAACTGTTTGGTCTAAGTGAATGGAACACCTCATGGGGGGAAAGGGAAAAGGGGTGGGGGAGGGGGGATATGAGGGATGAGGTAACAAACAGTACAAGTAATGTACCCAATGCCTAATGTATGAAACTGTAACCTCTCTGTACAACAGTTTGATAATAAAAATTTGGGAAAAAAAGAACACATTTAAAAAAAGAATTTTTTTGGATCATAATTACAGGACAAATCATAGGAATCTTTTAATCAGCATTTGCAACTCTTAATGAAATGATGGGTCTAGACAACACAAATCCATGGATGCCAGAACTATAAGGTAAAGTGTCAGTGAGGAATATAATGATGGAAAAATTGTGTTGACAACTCTCTGAACTCACTAATCAATCACAACTTCATTAGAATGACATAATCAGACAAGAGCTACCTCTCAGTCTAATGCACTCGGAAGGGTCTACATCACATAAAAAGTAGTTTCTCGTAAGACTACTAATCTTGTTCTAGTTCTAACTACAGACAACAGAAAGAGAAATTAAACATCAGCATGATCCAGAAAATGGAACCTTTTAAAAGAAAAATGACCCCATTTCTCCAATAATTCAATAGGACAAAATGAAATGAGAAAGGGAACTGCTTTAGAATAAAAGAGCCTTCTGAAACTCAGTGGTCAGACACCATGGATTGGATTTCTTGGAATCTGAGATGCATAAATCAAGGAGAAAACAACATCATTAGGAAAATTCTGGAGGGGAAATACTATAACTGCAGTTTACATGATGTACAATCTTCCTTATTTGTGTTCGGTAAAACAAAATGCACTGGTTATATTTTAAAAGCTCTTTTTCATCAGAGATGCCTACTAAAGTATTTACAGATAAAATAAAGTGGTGGCAGAGATATCACTTTAAAATACAGTAATATTGAATAAAACAAGACTGATGAACTTATTATAATTACAGAAATTCTGGAAAACAAAACACTTGTAGAAACTTTGTGCTTATGCTACAGTGTTGGAATAGACTACTCATTTTTTAAAACCTTCACTATAAAATAATTGGACCTGTCTATTGCTTATGTAAAATATTTTCACTTCAAATGAAAGTCTATGTTGAGTAGAATCAGCCAAAGTTGCAAACGTAAAAGCTTATATTTATCCTACCTTTTATTCTGAAAGAATGTGAGATGTCAGTTCCTAAAGACAACCCGAACTATAAAACTTTTCTTTACCTGAAGATAAAAAAGAGAAAGAATTCAATATGTTGAAAATATTGCCTTCAGATCAGGTTTAATAATTTGATAGCTCAGAAGAACACACTATCTAATTACTGGCATGACCTCTGAGGATCCTAAGCTTTCTGCTACTTGGGATTCCTAACAGGCTGGAGTGTGTGTGTGTGTGTGTGTGTGTGTGTGTGTGTGTGTGTGTGTATAATCTTTAAGTAGTTGTACAAATGATTCAAGGTTGCTTCTTTACCATGATAAGCATTCAATTTCTATAAACAACACAAGAAACAGGTTGAAAAAAACCTGAATTCCTATTAAAAATAATGAAATTGCAAATAAATGCTCATGAGCTATGATATAAAAACAAAATAGTGTTAAAGAATTTATTTACTAGCTAGTCACTTGTGGCTCATGCCTATAATCCTAGCTACTGAGGAGGCTGAGAGCTAAGGATCTCAGTTCTAAGCCAGCCTAGCATAAAAGTCCAAAAGACTCTTATCTTCAATTAGCCATCAAAAAGAGCCAGAAGTAAAGCTGTGCTTCAAGTGGTAGAGAGCTAACCTTGAGCACAAAAGTCAGAGATAGCACCCAGGCCCTTAAGTTCAAGCCCCAGAACTAGAACAAAAAAGAAAATTATTTACATACTATACAAAAGTGACAATACATAAAGAGTTTTATGAATCAATTTAAAAAATTAAAATTTAAAAACTTAACACCTTGGTTGAAATGTAGGCAAAGGACATGAAACAAATTGAGAGAAGTATTAATGACCACTAATAAACTCTGTTTTATTTTTACAGTGCTGGATCTTATACATGTTAGGCAAGTACTATACCACTGAGCTACATCACCACCCCATAAATTATTTTTTAATGTTTACAATATTAATCTTGGTAATAGCCAATGGATACAAATTAAGTTATCTATTAAATTGATAAATTGTTTAATGATACACAATATTGCCTTTTCCCTAGAAGGCAGTGATAAAAATTGGTTTGACATTTGAAAAAGCCAACTTGTATCAAAGTTATCATCATTGAACTAATAATTCTACTTCCTAGAACTGATACAAAGGAAATAGTTACAGGTTTTAGGTAGAAGAAATGGAGATACAGTTCAAGTGACAGATCAGCAGCCTTGAATGAAAAAGCCAAGTGAGAGCAGGAAGCTCTGAGTTGAATCCCTAGTATGGCACACAGACAAAACAACAACAAACATTTAGGTAGAATAAAGTCCATTGCAGTGTTGTTTACAATACAAAAACTAAGCCAGGCTAAATCTGAAGATCCAAGTTTGAAAATACCCCAGGTAGAGAAGTACAAGAGACTCTTATATCCAATT
Source organism: Perognathus longimembris pacificus (assembly GCF_023159225.1). Classification (NCBI taxonomy): domain Eukaryota; kingdom Metazoa; phylum Chordata; class Mammalia; order Rodentia; family Heteromyidae; genus Perognathus; species Perognathus longimembris. The sequence goes on along the minus strand of NC_063161.1, from coordinate 17,271,103 downwards.
AGCCTCCAAAAAGTTTAAAGCGGCGCTGTGGCTTGAGTGCTAGCCTTGAGTGAAAAAGCCATAGGATGGATGGACAGACAGACAGACAGACAGACAGACAGACAGATAGATAGATAGATAGATAGATAGATAGATAGATAGATAGATAGATAGATAGATAGATAGATAGATACAGACTAAGTGTAACCTAAATATCCCATGACTGAAATTGGCTAAATAACTTTTCAAAATTAAATAGAGTACCATGTTGCCAATAGACTTATCCAGACACATTCTCAGTGATTAAGAAACATGCTAAAATTATATTGTTTTGAGAATGGGGTTATTAAAGTAGCATGTATTATTAACGCTTATGTGAGTAGATGCAAAATACTTAACACAAACACTCCAGAATAGGAACTTACGTGTTCTTTAATTCTCTCTTCCTTTGTGTTTATCAATATTCTCTAAATGTTTCTTTTACAGTGAACATGTAAGGGTAAGAACTATGTTTTTGAGACTGAAAATGAAGAACTTTGTAAGCCCTAACTTCCTACTTCACCAACTGTGCTCAATTGTTCTTTCACTCAATCTGGGTTTATTGTACCCTATTTCCTCACTGATGGAAACCTCAGCCCTACCATTTCTACCTGCTGGTTCCACCAGGAGCCCTAGGAAAGAGACTTACTGGGAGCTGGCAACTAAGTATGAAAAGCCTTTATCACTCAAGTTGCTATACTTAGCATTTCATTTTACCTACAACTGTTCAGCAATATCAACCCCTCTGTCTTTACTCCCTCGCTAAAACTAAAACTCAACCAACATGGAACTCTTGATGGCCCCTTATTAGGAATATTCTGCCATGGAAAGACGAATCCATCTACCCTGACTCTCATTCCAATAAACGTTTTATCTACTGCTTACAATTTGTCCAGAATTTTGGGTTCTTATTTTCAGGGTAAATCTATGTAACTTCTTCGCTATCTCTACTTGGAGTTCTAAGAGGCATCATGTCCTTTTTATCCCCTTTGATAAATTTGTTCAAAACACCGGGGTTTATTATACAGCTGTTAAACATGGAAAAACCATTATTTTCTCATTGGAAGTTAAAAGTATTTCCGAATTAAAACAAAAGTTTAAAACTTCTATCCTCATTATAAAAATATGATTGAGGTCATCAAAATTAGCTAAGGGGAGATGTTTTGCTAAGCAGATTAAGGAAGTTTAATCACTGCCATCTGAGATCTTAAAATTGTAGGCAAATTGCTCACATTGGTATAATATGAATGTATTAAGGTCATCCACTCATTCAATGGCCATTTGTTGACAATCTAATACGAGCCAAAGATGTCCTTCTGCCCAGGGGCTGGGGATCCAAATGTGGCATGAGCAGACATTTTCTTGGACACTCACAAATTAGTCAGGGACCCAGACACACTAGCAAATACAATGAATTGTGAGCATAATTGTGAAAACAGATATTTAGAGAGGAGGATGTAGAGAGAAGCAGCCATTTGCTGTTGACAGAGATGTTTCTCAAATGAAGGGTTCCTCCACATATTAGGAAGTTTCCTACAAGCCTGACACAGACTAGGTTAAATAGAGTTAAAATGCTCTTCACTGCATGACTTACCAGAGCTTTTGCTAAGCAGTGTTTACTGTGACTTTCCAAGGGTGAATTAGCAAAATGTGTCTGAGTTCTCCCACAGAACTTTGTTTTCACAGATTATCTTGACCGAGACCTTTAGAGTTTACAAAGTGTTTCTCTCTAGTATGTAATTTTGCGTGCTCATGATTGAGTGCTTCTTATGAGGAGGAGGACCAGGAGCCATCTGTAGAGGAGAGAATGGGAACATAGCCTCTCTTTTTTCCCCTATCTCCAGAGTTCAGCAGGCTGCTCAACACTCCTTAAATGGTTGGTAAAGTCGTGACTGAGTGCACTTTCTCATTTGTATCACCACTACCTGGGGAGATAGTTTGGGCATGTATTATCATCATCTTACAGAAGAGGGAATGCATGCCAGGAACATTAATGACTCAGCCAAGTTCACAGAGTGAGCTAGCAGTACAACTGGGATTGAAACACCAAATCCACCCCCAAGGTCACAGTCATCTTCTGCCACCATACAGCCGAGATTTCCTGGCTAGCCTTAATTTCAGACATTCTGTCCTACTTTTAACCCACACCAGGTAGCACTGGCTTTGGGTTTGGAAAGTAGTCTTTACAGCTATGATTTTTTTGTGTTTTACAGACACAAACAAAATATACTAAATACAGAACCATAAAACACAATCGTGCTACAATTGAAGTCCATGTGATACTGAGTATGAGTGATTAAACAATAATCTTAAGCCACAGATTGGTTATTCTGGGCAAGAAGGGGGGCGGTTATAATCGTGGAAAGGTCTGCTTTCAGTGAAGACCCTAGGCAGGAAGTTCCTGGCAACAAGGCAAGGAGGTTCCTCTCCCATAAGAAGCACCCAGAAAAAGAAGATGCCTGGGGGAGGGAAAGGGGGGGAGGGAGGAGGGCATGAGGGACAAGGCAACAAACAGTACAAGGAATGTATCCAATGCCCAACGTATGATACTGTAACCTCTCTGTACATCAGTTTGATAATAAAAAATTTTTAAAAATGGCTGGGGATATAGCCTAGTGGCAAGAGTGCCTGCCTCGGATACACGAGGCCCTAGGTTCGATTCCCCAGCACCACATATACAGAAAACGGCCAGAAGCGGCGCTGTGGCTCAAGTGGCAGAGTGCTAGCCTTGAGCAGGAAGAAGCGAGGGACAGTGCTCAGGCCCTGAGTCCAAGGCCCACGACTGGCCAAAAAAAAAAAAAAAGAAGATGCTTGGTTCTCCTGAATCCAAATGCAGATCCCTCCAAAATATCACACATAGGGGGCTGGGGATATGGCCTAGTGGCAAAAAGTGCTTGCCTCATATACATGAAGCCTTGGGTTCAATTTCCCAGCCCCACATATACAGAAAACGGCCAGAAGTGGCGCTGTGGCTCAAGTGGTAGAGTGCTAGCCTTGAGCAAAAAGAAGCCAGGGACAGTGCTCAGGCCCTGAGTCCAAGGCCCAGGAATGGCAAACACACACACACACACACACACACACACACACACACACACACACACACAAAATATCACACAATTAGCACTGTCTAGTCAATCCTTGGCCATCAAGCTTGGTGGCATCCCAAGACTGTAGGTCAGGAAAGCACATAAACAAACATGAGATCAAGATGGCATCACAGGGGCTGGGAATATGGCCTAGTGGCAAGAGTGCTTGCCTCCTACACATGAGGATCTCCGTTCAATTCCCCAGCACCACATATATGGAAAATGGCCAGAAGGGGCGCTGTGGCTCAGGTGGCAGAGTGCTAGCTTTGAGTGGGAAGAAGCCAGGGATGGTACTCAGGCCCTGAGTCAAAGGCCCAGGACTGGCCAAAAAAAAAAAAAAAAAAAAAAAAAGATGGCATCACAAACATCCCAAAGCATCAATCAAGTGCCCTGAGCACCACACACTGCGTGGGATAAAACAGCATGAGCTTCCCAGATGAGAGGCCATTGACCAATACTAGGATTCCTTGCTCAGCCAAGGTCATGATTATCATAGGCCTTTTAGTGAGGTGTCCATCGGAATGCCCTTGGTCTTGAAGTCAGAGACTCGTTGACTTAGAACTCTTATCTCCCTGCACAACATTCTCACACAGAGGCTTAGTTCTAAGTGGAAATAATATATGCTAAATAAGCACTGATCCAAATGACAGCGCTTACAAAGAAATCAGAGGCACCAAGGTTGAAATAAAGCAAATCATCTTCCTGGCCATTTTTCTCAGCAAAGATCATCTTACTCTTCAAACATAACTATAACATAACTATAAACTATAAGGAATCTGGGCCATTTCCAGAGTTAGGATCACTACTGGGCATTCCTGAGCCACAGACTTTGTCTTCCCTTAATATACTATTTCTTTATTTTAGCCTCCTTATCTGAATAGGAATCCCTGAGGCACTAATGGTTTTTAAGTAAGGTAACAGGTTGATGAGCATAGCCTTGATCAATCAGCATGTAATCCCAGCAGGATCTCTTAAATCTAAGCCACGCATTGACTGATAAACGCCCCCTCTTGTCACATGTGATGGTGTGTGTGTGTGTGTTTCACAGAGTTATTTGCAAGTTAATATATATTAAAAATCACATATGCCCACACACATTACTTCTGTGTGTCAAAAGACCTCAAGAGATAATACATCTATCTTCATTTGTGACACTGTATGCACCCATAGTTTGTAAATGGTGATAAATGAATTGTCATACTATCCCAATGGTACAGTACACTCATCCCCCATCCTTGCCATATTAATACAAGTTCATTTCAGCACCAGTCACAGCTTTAAAATGACTGTTCCAACATGTGTCTCCTATTGTTAATTCACTTCTCCACTCTTGGCATCATTTGTTTGGTATGTAAAACATCAGTAGCATAGAGGAAGGGGGGGAAAGGATAATAATAAAAATTTCCACTTGTTATGCCTCTTTGAGATCTAAGACAAATTGATATAGAAAATGCTTACTTACATGGTCTCCATTTTAGTAAATCTAGAAAGAGATAGCCCTGGGCATCTAAGTTACCCTGGTGCCTGAACCGGCACAGTGAGGAGGGCAGGCAAATTAAGGAGAACAGCTCAGGCTGATGAATGTGCCTGTGAACTGTTTTTAAAGCAGTCTAATTGATGTGTTTATCACTTTAGCATCTGCCTTGTATTAAGTGATTATTCATTAATAATTGTCAGCCCTGCCATGCTTTTTACAGCCAACTCTCAATTTGGGGAAGGGAGCTAATGGTAATTTGTATGGTAACCCTATCCATGTTTTTTTCAAGAGAATATAAGGTCCTTGAACCTCAAAGAGGGCAGGGAGCTCAGAGATCAGGGTCTCCGTTCTGTACACCACCACCTATCTTCTCTCCTACTTCTGTCCCCATCCCTCCCACAGGCCCTCCTTTGTCCCTCCTATTTTCCAAAACCTCTTGATCTGTTTGGCTAATGAATAAACTTAAAGTCTGAAACAATAAACAATAAGCCAAAGGGCTAAAATGAGGAGCTGCATTGAATCGTGTGTGTGCGTGCGCGCGCGCGCATGTGTGTACATGCGCACAACATGCGCACACGTGCCAGTCTTGGGGCTTGAACTCAGGGCCTGGATGCTGTCCATGAACTTTGTGCTTAAGGCTATTAGTCTACCACTTAAGCCCCAGCTCCACTTCTGGCCTTACTGGAGACTAATCGAAGATAAGAATGTCATGGAATTTCCTGCCTGGGCTGGCCTTGAACTTTGATCCTCAGATCTTTTGCTTATTGTTGTGTTAGAGTGTTGTAGTGGGTTTGAACCCAGGGTCTTGCACTTGCTAAGCAAGTGCTGTGCCCCTGGAGTCAAGCCTCCAAAACTTTTATTACTTTAGTTACTTCTCAGACAGAATCTCACATTTTGCTCAGGGCCAGCTGAGGATCCTGGTCTGCCTACTCGTGCCCCCACATAGCTAGGATTATAGGTGTGTACAACCACACTCGGCTCAGAGTGAATCTTGTTAACTAGTTCTTACAAGGAAAGACATTTCCAATATATTTGTGGGTTTACTTATCAGGGCTGATCAGATGCCCAGGGCTAACTCCTTCAGGATTTACTGAAATAGAAATTAATTATTTTTCATCTCAAGCTGTCTTAGTATACCAAGCAACTAGTTGAAGTTATTATCATCACCTTTTTTTTTTTTTTGGCCAGTCCTGGGGCTTGGACTGAGGGTCTGAGCACTGTCCCTGGCTTCTTTGTGCTCAAAGCTAGCACTCTGACACTTGAGCCACAATGCCACTTCTGGATGTTTTCTGTACATGTGGTGCTGGGGAATTGAACCCAGGGCTTCATGTATACAAGGCAAGCACTCTTGCCACTAGGCCATATCCCCAGCCCCTCATCATCTTTTGTTGTTCCTTCATTCTGCTGTTAACTTACATACTACTTACCTTATGGGCAAAAAAAAAATTAAACATACATTAAGATGTATAGGACTACTCTGATAATATTGTGCATTTATAAAACACAATTCAGTACCTAGGAAAATACAAAAAACAAAAGATGGAAGACTGCTAACTAATTCTAGTTTCTTGTTTTTCAAGTCACAGGTACCCCAAGTTAGGGACAAGAAACACACTCAAGCCATTTCCCTTTCCTGGATCCTGAAAATTTCAGTTTGCCACATCCAATGGCATCCTTCATGTGGTACCTTGGGAAGGGGACCCTTGCCCACACTCCTCTGTGGCCAGAATTCCACAAGGACCCTGCAATGGGTTTTGTTTAATCTCTTGTTCATCTGGGATTGGTACTCCACAGCAATTTCCTGGTTTAGGTAAAGAATGAGAGTAAAACTTACTTGGAAAACAAAAGCCAAACTTTCTAAAACTAGATCATTAAAAATGAATGCTTTCTCTATCACCTCTCTATGTGAAACTAACAGGTGGCCCTGGGCCACAGCCAGGGATAACTCCAGGCTTCTGTCAAAACCAAAGAACGGGTGAGTCTTCTCAAGGGGGTGGTCTCCAGAGTCAATGTCTGCTCAGCTCTCAGAGAAGAGAACACTGGAGGAAAACACTGAACTGACAAAGTCAGTGATTTATAATCTCTCATTCCCATAAAATGACTCTCGTTATTCTTTGGGAGCTTAGATGTGAAGCCAGCGGTAATGGGCCACTGGGCTAAAAATGAAGTGCAGATTTATTTCTGTAATCACCACCAGCCAAAACCTTTCCCTGGGAAATAACTAACTTGGCTTTTTAAATGCTGGGATACCTTTAGAATGCTGGAGATTTATCTTTGGGATTGAGCGCTTCTGTTGCTCTGGGAAATTCTGTTTGAATTGTAGATACTCACCCACCCCCCATCGGTGTATTGGGAAAGGTTGGAAAGACAACAGAGAGGAAGGGATCTGCTTCTCCTTCACGTTCCCTTCCGAGGAGATTCTTGTGCCTAAGAGATGGTAGGTAAACAGCAATTACACACACTTCAAATATCAAGCTGAGAAGCTCCTTCATCTAGCTGCTGGTCCAGGAATCTGAGAGAGTTCCTCCTCAATGTAAAGTTAAATCTGTGAAATTGATTTTTTACACATTGATAATCAAGTGGTCTTCATCCTTGTGGCTCTGGGTCAGCCTCAGGCTGGAGATGAAACGTTTCCCTTGCCATTCAAGACTCCTTGGATTCAGAAAATAATTGAATAGCCATGAATCTTGAAAGACAAAGAAGATGCATACAGAAAAAGGAATATGACTAAACAAATAAGAACCACAGGCTCCTTGTGGCATGTCATATGGTCCTGCCTTTGCTCTGGCTCACAGATAATGAGCAGCCACCTCTCAGTAGACCCCTTAACTCATCCCAAGTGCATTTATTACTCACATGCCTACAAATGTCCTTTCTCTGATGTCCTTCTCCTTTGTCTTCAATAAATCTTCCACCTTCTCCACCTCATACTGAAGTGAAGGATACTTTGAGCAGTATCTGGAACTGAAAGCTACTCATCTCTATTGGTGGAGATGCCATGATGTTTAAAGCATCATCAAAAGAAAGAAAGAAAGAAAGAAAGAAAGAAAGAAAGAAAGAAAGAAAGAAAGAAAGAAAGAAAGAAAGAAAGAAAGAAAGAAAGAGCAGAGGATTTTGAAACTAGCAAGATTCTGGAGGGAACATTCATACTCTGTTTTTTTGACAAAAGAAACAAAATTAAAGCTTGGTTAAAACATTATATTTTTCTACTGTACTGTTTACAGTTATTTCTTTTTTCTTTCTCCCCCTCACTTTGGTTTGTTCCCTATTGTCACTTTTTTATTTCTGTACCCTTTGTCTTATATCACAGAAGTGGTGGGGCAAAGAGTGAACCAATACAACAGTGATATTCACTAGACACATGTTGGAAATGAACTTAACAACTTGGGAATAAAAGGGTTCAGAGGGGGGATGGGAGAAATGAAGGAGGGGGTAACATTGTTCAAAAAGAAATGTACTCATCACCTTATGTAACTGTAACCCATTTGTAACATAATCTTTACAATAATATATTTTAATTAAAAAAGAAGAAAATCAAACTTCAACAACAACAACAAAAATTAGTTGCCCAAGTTCACCCAGACAGAACTGGGAGTAAAATCAAGTTCTTCCAGCTCTCCCATGATACTCCCTCCTTAAAATACTTGAAAGGATTCGAGTCCCTGAGGGATGAGAGAAGAAAGGCAGTTCTCTGCTTTGAATTGGCCAAAGGTCTTAGCAGGTCAGAAACTTCCCAAGATGGGAACCAGTCACCTAAAACAAGATAGACTGTCGGCATTTTCTCTAAGATGGGCTCTTCCTTCACTGGCCAATTAATTTTTTTAATGATTTATGACAATTTGCCAAGAAAATGCTCTTCCTGCAAGAGGAATTAATAGACGGAACTTCAAATATTTGCACTAATTACTACAGGTCAAACTAGGATCATGCAGCAATATTAGTCAGAGAGCCCAGGGGAATAGAAATATCTTAGACAAGTAATGTGAAGTTCTAGTCAAAATATTGAAGAAAGGACTCTTCATTCCTTAAGCAATTGAAAATGAGAACAAACCTATTCTAAATCATAGCACTAGGAAGTATTAACAAACAATAACTATATCATCATCACACCTCTATGGCTCCAAAGCCCTTGAGAGAAACTCTAATGACAGTTATCCATCAAATGTGCAGTCTTAAGCACAAGTCACACTATGTCAGTGCTGTGACTCCACATTAAGAGGTGACATGTATTTCCATTTTCCTTCTTTGTGTCTGCTATCAGACATACCTGGCTGATGATTCCAGAAGGAAGATGAGAGGTATCTAAAGCACATCCACTCAAACAGGCCCAACTTCTCCCCAGGCAATTCAGAGTCCAGAAAAGTTCCACTGAACAGCTCAACTTTGGTCAGCTAGTCTGTACGTGCCTGAGAAATTGGTCTGTCAAGCCACTGGATTTAAAAGGGGTTTATATACTGCAATAGTATCATTCCTATCATTGAAGTTATCCAACAGTATTTTCTTTAGAAACAAACGATCTTCATTGCTTCTCTCTTATGGTTTTTAATATTTCAATGCAATTGAAACAATTTCTGTCTTATTCCCCATATTATTTCAAGTGTTAGCACAGTCTTATGGTACACCATAGAGATCCGTAGATAAGTGATTACTGAGTGATTCCCTTGTCATCGTTACACATTTTTTCAGCATCTCTCTCTAATCCTGAAAGCAAACTGCCCACCTACACTCTTCAAAGCCTCCCACAGTAGGAAGGTACAGTACTTTCACCTGACAATGATAATACTGCAAAGAAGATTATGTCTATTTGATCACATGCTAGACAGAGTGCTTGTGAACTGAGGCCTTATTTTGCTCATCTATTGTTGTTTATCTCGCTGTGGTTTTACAGTCAGTATTAAACAGATGGATGAACTTTTACAAATAAAGCTAATTCTTACATTTGGCATCACAGTCTCTGTTCCTCTGAATCTCTCCAACCTGTATAAATTAAATTTGGAGCCAGTCTTTGAATGCATGCAGACCTGTTAGGAATTAAGATGCTGTTCTGCTATAAATGGTTACTAGAATAGGTGTGAAATACTGCACTTAAAGAGTCATCAAAAGGCACATATGATACACCTGTTTCCACATGGTGCTTTGGAAGGGAGAGCCATGAAAAGAATAAACAATCTTTGTTAATCCCTTGAGCTTAGTATTGCATCTCAGCCCTTCACCTGCACTGAAGAGTAGTCAGTGTAAGAGTCTGATATTGTCAAGGATTCAGCTACTATGAGCAAAGAGAAAAAGAGAGATTTGATCAGTTAGCCTATCTGTTTCGACTTTATTAGTATCGTTACTTGATAACATTGTGAATATGCATGATGCTAGTGAGCTTGCACTGATTTAATTTAGAGTAGCCCCACTACTATAGGATTCCAAAGTCAACCTCTATGCTATTCAAGTAAAAGAGGAAAACAGATTCTGTTGGAGAGGAATATTACTGGGCTCTACCAATGGGGGAATCCCACTTTCTTCCTTTCTTAATCTCTGTGGTCTGGGTCCCTTAAGAGTGGGGAACATGAAGGCTCCTTTGTGCTAGAATACTCCAGTCTACCATGAAAGTAAGGCTCTCTTGATACCAACAGCAGGACCAGACGTGAGCTGAAGAGGGAACTCACAGACAGACCATTCGTGAGCCAGCTCTCTCATTAAAAGGTCAGAACACCCTTGGCATTTGTTGAAAGGGGACCCTCACTTCTTAAAGTCATTTTTTGCTTCAGAGCCCTAGTACCTTAGCAAAACTGACTCCCAAACAATATATTATCCTCTTAGCAGATTATGTGAGGCTAAGGAAGAGAAAATTTCCATTCTCCTCCTCGAAAATTTTGAGCCCATCCTGATTCTCTGGGTAGATTTGCCATCTGCCCACACACACACACACCCTTTATACTTCAGGGTGGCTTTTTCTTTTAAATAAATAGCCAGTGAGATCAGGAAAATGTGTATGAGGTCCAAGGCATTGCTCAAGGAGTAGAGTGTTTATTTAGCAAACTCAAGGCTCGGAGTCAAGACCTAACTACACGCCCCCCCCAAAAAAATTCACTTTTTTACTATCTTTCTGGGCATGGTAGCTCATGCCTTCAATCAGCTACCTAGAAAGCATAAGCAAAAGGGATACAGCCCAGAGGTAGCCCAGACATGTGAGACCTGATCGGCAAACAACAGGTAAAGACAAAGAGCTTGAGGCATGGTTCAAGTGGTAGAGTGACTGCCCCCCCAGTTTGAAAGGTTCCTGACTGAGTCATGAGCTTGTCCTAGTGCTAAGTGCTCTGCAGTTGGTATGGGGCACCCCACACACACATCACCTGGGGAGCATGTAGAAGCTATTCAGGTGGGCTAGCATTTACAAAATAGAGCTTATGCTTAGGTTTGACATCCTTTTCTCTGTCCTACCAAGCTGTATAGATTAAGTGCAAAGCCATTCTTTGAATACAAGCAAGCCTGTTAGGAATTAAATCGGTGCTGCTATGACTGGTTATTCAGATTCGATTGTTTTGCATGTGGCATCTGTCTTTTAAACAAGTCCCTCAGTGATTTCAGATGGAAGTGGTCTATGGACAAAGCTTTAGAAATATTTCTCTATCCCCACCTTGGAAGCAAACTAAACTAGACGAGAAAGGGACTGTCTCCTCCCCCAACTCCTCCACCCAAGGCTTTTAGGTGGAACCTGGAAATAATGTAACATCAATGTTGTGGTGTGAATAAGAAGGCTAGACTACATAATGCGTGGAAACCTATAAAAATTTGCCGAGCCTATACATGGGTCCTCATAAATGTTATCTATCCTTATATGGCCTTTTTACACAAATCACTAAGACTTCCAACCTTATGTGTGAAAAAGGGAGGGGAAAAAAGCAGCATCTCCATTTTTCTCTATAGGAAGTGGTGTCCCTCCCTCCTTTGCCTTACAAACCCCTGATTCTTCCCAGATTCTTTTCACACAGCCACCTCCTCTGTTTCCCACTTCCCCTGGGCCAACTCCTCCCCTCTGGGGTTGCCTAAGGCCTCACATTTACCCCAAGGAGGGCTTCTTGCAAGCTGCTGGAACTCTGTTGACTTATGACTGACAGCAGGGCTCATTATTTGTGTAAATAAACACGTCTGGGCACAGAGCAGCTCATCCTAGTTGCTGGGTACCACACCTGGGACCCATAATTGCTTAATAAACAGTTGGGGAACAGTGAAGAAAGATGTGTGAGGTTCAGAGGCCTGAACATAAAGTCTCTGTCCAAAGCAAAAGAAGGGCATAGATCCGTGCAGGGTCTCAGCAACCAGGCAATGAAGCATCGTGGAAAGTGGGGCTCTGGGCCAGGCTACTTGATCAGGGCTCGAGGCTCTGCCTCTTACCACTGTGTGGCCATGTCAGATTAGAGACATCCCCAGAATCATAACACAGCTACCCTTAGAGATTTATGTGAAGGCTAAATGAATTAAGCAATAATAGAACTACAGGCTTGTCACAGAGCTGTTGTTGTTGTCACTAATGGTATAAACTAAAGGTTTGAGAGTCAAACAAACTTGAATTTAAATCCAAGCTCTACCACTTACTAGTTTGTATGGCCTTGGAAAGTTGGTTAACATTTTGTAAGCCTTGATTTCTTCATCTAGAATGTGGCAATGAATGATACCTCTATGGAGATCATGCTACATAGGTCATATGGTGGGCAGCATGAAGCTTAGCACCTTTGAGTTTTTCATAAGAGTCTTATCCACTAGGACATCTCAAAGTCAAAAAACAGGAGAAGGAACAGAGAGCAGGCAATGTGGAGGAGCTGTCCAGTGGCATCGGGCCAAGGAAGTGACATCTCAGGACTCTTCCCAGCTGAGTGCAAGGTGACTGCCACCCCCAGCGTGCTGCAGAACCTGACATCCCACCCATGCCGCACGCCTCGTGTTGTCACAACTCACGGAATTTTTGTCTACCATGATTTAACAGTATCTATTTGGACATTGCCGCCATGTCTCACTTCTTGGACACCTCTACCATCTGGCATATTTAAGGATCCCAGCAATATTTATTGAGTCAGCTCTGCCAGATGAACAATATTTTAAGAAATGGAGGAGTGAGGGATTCGCTGGTTGCTCCAAAATAGTCTCAGTCCTCAGCCTTGGGACCTTAGCTTTCAATACAATTCTTGGATGTAAAATTGCTTTTGCTTTTAAGCACATTAGCATTGTCTCTCGTCAGCTACAAATTAAAACTGGTTTCAAGTCATCCATCAGACCAGACAAAATTTCTGAGGTCTGAAAACCTAAAAGAAAAGTCTAAGGGACTTCTACTCTTTTCTTGCCCCTACCCTCTGTTCCTTCACCAAAAAAAAAAAAATTCTACAAAATCACTCTAGGAAGAAGCTGATGATTAAAAATGACTCTTTACGAAGATTTAAACACTATTTTCCCTCCACCAAAAAGGGAGGAGAGAGATAAAACAAACACAGTGTTTCACAATCATATATACCTATATCCTTAAATGCTGAGGAAATATTCAGTTCCTGTTGGTGAAGGCCATCGCTGTGTGCTTGAGAAAACTCAATTTACAGCCAGGGAAAGTGGTATTTATTTGCAGGAGCTTATTGCCAAAAGTGAATCGTAAATCTGCTGGCTGTTGAGACTTCAAGGTAGGGAGAACAGAGGCAATTATTAGTCTGAAATGTTCCACTGACAATATGAAATCTTTGTCTTTCAAAGCATTTGTTTAAGTAAGAGAAAGTTTACCCAGCCTGGAAAACGTTCTATTGTGGGAAATGAAACTTCTGAAACCTCCAAAGCTTATTTATATATTTGCTAGGATTCTCTCTGCCAACTTTCTCCTCTCCCAGAGCGTCCGTTTAATGCTAAGAAAAGCCTCCGAAAAGCACACATTATAAGCAGAGAAAAATCTTAATGAATGTAATATATTTGGCAAATCTGTTTTATCTACTGAGATTTCCTTCCTCTCATCACTCTTCTCTCTCTCTCTCTCTCTCTCTCTCTCTCTCTCCCCATCCTCTTTCCCTCTCTCCTTTCCTCCCTCATGATTTTTCTCTTTGCTCCATCTTTGGCCTATGGTGTGTGTGTATATATATGTGTGTGTGTGTGTGTGTGTGTGTGTGTGTGTATACATATATATAGATACATATACATTTATTAAAACAGAAATGCAATATTCTGACTTTCATTCTCTTATCATTTCCTGTGCTTCCTACTTCCTCAATTTGCTTCCTTTTGGGAAACCCTAGAGGCATTGAGGACATTGAGGACATTGAGACCTTTGTGCTTGCATTCCCTGTCTAGGCTAATTAGCGGAGCCATACCCAGTCTACAACCAGCTCCCAACCATGCACAAGGGGTTGAGGACTGTCTTCACCCAACACCCATGCCAAGCTTCCCTCCCCTGCCACCCAGACATACCTCCCCATCAGCTGCTGTGTGCTCAGGAGATATTAAACCATCTTAATCCAGGCCTAACCAGCCCAACACTAGTTCTTGGATGTAGAAAGAAAAATTTTAATCATATACGGCATTTCAAGCCCAAATCCAAGAATTAGGGGGGTTGTGTTTTTTTTTAAGACAATGTCCTCCTAACACTAGAGAGGTTGAGAGCGGAATGTACTTGTCCATCTTTGGGTATAAAGCTATTCTCCTTCCCATTAAAGCGATGCTGCCTAGGAGTTCACACACTGGAACTGAGATTTTCTTGACATCTTGTTAATCAAAGCACAGAGGCCCAGGCCAGCACTGTAGCATCTGTAGCACCTGTCCAGCACTAGCCTCAGACCGACTGGATCCAAAGCTGTACTTTTATAAAATCTCCAGGTGGCTTGATGCACATCCCATGGCTTTCAGCAGCTCTGTTACACCAAGTGCATAGAAGCACCTGGAGTCTGGGTTGGAGAAGGCGGGGGAGGGAGCCCCACACACACCTGCTAAGCCTGCTGCTTCTGCTGTGCACACTCTCTGCAGGGAGCTTTCCACCTCTGGAGGTTGCCAGCCTCCACCCCTGCTTCTGTATCTCTAATTGTCTGCACCTCTCCCTCTCTGAGCTACCCTGATCTGCCAGGGCCTGGACTCCCAGCTGTGGAGAGAGGCTGGTATGGGCCAGCCAGGCTCTTCCCTCCTGCCGGTACCTGTGTGAGCTGATCTCAGAGACGGATGATTTGACATTTACAGTGTCTTTCCCAGAGAGGAGCACAAGACATTTCACCAAAGCTGCACATATCCCTCCTCAATCCCTCATCGGATGCAGAGGAAAAATGCATTTTTAAAGATAATCCCATTTTAGCCCTCCTACCTCAGTGATATTCGCACTCCTTCTTGAATAAAGAAAATAAATATCTAAAGATGCACTATCCCTGGGGAAAGTGGGTGTGTGGGTGGATATGCCTGTATGTGTTTACACGTGCGCGTGCACACACACGCCCCCCCCTCACACACACACACATGAGTTTTGAGTTTTGTGGGGCTCAGGGGTTTTGGTTTTGTATTGTGGTAGAGGTGGTGGTGGTGGTGGTGGTGGTGCTGGTCTTGGGGCTGGAACTCAGAGCTTGGATGCTGTCCTTGAGCTTCGTTTGCTCAAGGCTACCACTTGAGCCACAGCACCACTGACAGCTTTTTCTTAGTACTGTATTGGAGATAAAAGTCTCAGGGAATTTCTTGGCTGGGATGGCTTTGAACCATGATCCTAAGATCTCTGCCTCCTGAGTAGCAAGGATTACAGGCACGAGTCACCAGCAGCCGACAGGCCTGGACTGTGAGGAGTGTACCGCCATTTACCATTTACTGATGAAGCATTCATGCTTCCTGAAGAACAACAGCAGCTTCCAAGCTCATGGCTGAGCTAGTCAACATTTGCCCAACTCTGGAACTCCTGCTTATCAAATGATCTCAATCTACATTTCTATAATAGTTCCAAATAGAATGTCCTCTCCTGCAGTGTATTTTCTTCTTCTAGTACTTTTTTTTTTTGGGGGGGGGGGGTAGAACTGGGGCTTGAACTCAGGGCCTTGTATGTAGTAGTCAAGCCCTCTACCACTTGAGCTGTATACCCAGCCCTTTTTCATTTTCTTTTTTTTTTTCTTTTTTTTTCAGTTGTGGGGCTTGAACTCTGGGCCTTGAACCTTGAGCTCTTCAGCTCAAGGCTAACACTCTACCACTTGAGCCACAGAACCACTTCCAGTTTTCTGATGGTTAATTGGAGATGAGTCTCACAGACTTTCCTGCCTGGGCTAGCTTTGAACCATGATCCTCAGATCTCAACCTCCTCAGTAGCTAGGATTACAGGTGTGGGTCACTGGTACCTGGTACCCTTTTCATTTTCTTTCAGATAAAGTCTCAGATTTTTTTTTCTCAGGGTTAGTTTTAGATCATAATCCTCTGACCTCTATCTCCTGCTTAACTAGGACTACAGAAATGAATCATCACACCCAGCCTGTTCTTTGGTATAGGTTTTTGCTAACGTTTTGCCAGGGTTTTTCTCAAACAATGATCTTCCTATTTCTACCTTCTAAATATCTGGGATTTTCAGTATAGGCTATCATGCCCTGTCTTCTATTCTTTAAATCTACTTAAGAAAAGAACAAAATTAAAGAATGTGCTTCCTTTTAGTCTTAATTCTGCCCATAATTAGGTGCTCTCAGATTAGTCAGTATACAGTCTTAGAATAATGGTGTTTTCAGTACTGTGCAGCAAATATTTGGTGTCTCTTCTGACTCTTGGGAGATATTGTGTGGAATACCAAAGTATAAAACTCAGGCTTGGCTCAAGGCATGGCTGGCCTTTTCTCATCCAGAAATCAGCCTCTGCGTGGAAACTCATTCAGACAAAGACAACCAAAGATAACCAAGACAAAACTTAAATGTTTCTTGAAATCTGCTGAAGAGTATCCAAAGAGATCCCACTCATAACCCACAGAAAAACAGACTGAAACCAGCTGTTCCTGCTATTTCTTTTAATCTCCCTAAATAGCCACCTTCACCCTAAGGTTCTCCTTTCCCCCCTTCAAATTCAATTCACACAAGGGTGTCATTTGTCTCCCTGCTTGTCTCCCTTCCCTGTTTCTTTGCCTACCACTTTGGTCTGTAACTCTCTGACATTTCCAATTTAATCCTAAGTGGCCTTTCCCAACTCTTTTCCATAATTTTCCAACTCTGTATCCCATAATCAGTCTATCCTGGCCAGGAACCCACCTGGCACAACCACTCTCCAAGGAGCAACGAGAGGGAGAACACAGGACATCTTCTCAGCAAGCAGCATTGAATGATCATTTTCTCCTCTCCAGAGAGAACTGCCCAATCAATATTAACTGAACACTTAGGTACTACTCAGTATGAACACGATCAAAAATAAGCCAACATGGTCCCTGCCATCAAGGAACTTACTGTCAAGAGGGAAAGGCAATGACATAACTCTTGGATAATTACTAGTATGATGAACCCCAAAGCCATTAGCAGGGAATCCTTCTAATCCACGTGTCCCTTAAGATGCCACTTGCAGTGGTTAAATCTTATTCCACATCCAGTGCAAAGTCTGGAATGCTCTACAAGATGTTGACACAATTCCTGAAGAGGGAAAGGTGGCGGAGTGGGGCTACATCTTCCTCCTTCAGCTGAATATCCTCCCAATTCCTTCCTCTGTTGTCTTGCTGTCCAGCACTTGCCTTAAGGTCAATCCTTTCTCTCTCCAATTCCCCACTCAAGTAATAAGGGAACAAAGCCTGTGATGTGTAGCAGAAGCTTTTGCTGAAGTTTTCTAGGTCACTGCCAGAAAAGTTACATTCCTGCATAAGACAGCAAATAACTTAAAACTCACTGTCAGTCATTTCGCATCTTGAAAGTCCTTTGGCTGCCATCACACAAGGGATTTTTCATGTGTCTCCCTAGGCTAGCTAGCACCAGTCTGTCTATCTTGCTGCTACATATAACCACATTGTCCTAGTTCAATTGTCCCTTGGCATTTAAAAGGGATTGGTTCCGGGATATCAATAGGCCCTGTTTGTGTGTGACCTATATGCCTCTTTCTGTATGTCTTATTTTATTGTATTATTGATTGGCTTCATGGTGGCTTGAATTCAGGGTCTCAAGCTTACAAGACAAATACTTTACTGCTTCAACTTTGCCCCAGACCTCCTCTATACATTAACTTCTAGATTACCTAAAATACCCAACACAATGATGATGGTGTGAAAATAGTTGATATACTGTATTGCTTAAGAAATGATGAGGAAAAAATAATGAGGTAAGGGGGAAAGTCTGTACCTGTTCAATGCAGATGCTATTTCTTTTCAAATACTTTTGATCCAGGTTGGGTTGAATCTGAGAGTGCCAAACAAATGGATATGAAGGTTCCACTGTAATTCTAAATTTCTCTCCCCCTGCTATGCACAGAAATTCAGCTCCCACCAGCCCTTACCCCCAAACTCAATTCCACATCCAACCTTGAATAGCCAAACCTTTCATTCAGATGAGCAAAAGAGTTGGCTATAAATTCAAAAGCAAAAGCAATCTCCAGCTCCCAGTCTTTTTCTCAAATAGGATCCACCTTCTATTATTAAGTGACAAAAAGAACTATGCCAACATGTATAATAAGATGAAACCAAATGCTCACTAAGATCCACTAGCCTGTGAGTACAAAATGAGCAGGGAGACTGTCTGTCAGGTTTTCTGCTATATCTGGTATCATGCACAATGCTATCTTTCTCGACAAATAAGTGTTATTTGAATAATTTATTAAAACCCCTTCACTGCTGACATTCTGTAGTTCTTTAATATTTGCAATGTTTTTTTTTAGTTTACACAAAGTCAATGTCGTCGCAAGAAACAAGAATTTAAGAGTCCTGCTCAAAGGTGGTGACTATGGAAATCCTCCTCTCGCTTTGCCTGGGTGTTATTGAAGAGGATGGGGCAGCATCCTCAATCACCCTTGTCTTCATATCTCAGCAAGCAAGGGCTCTGAGGGTTGCCTGGGCCCCCAGTCTATGGGTCTTGGTCCTACTTCCTTGATCCAGAGTTTGATATGTGTGGTAGTGGTGTCCAGGCCCCTTGTATCTATGAGCTACATCCTGAGCATCATCCAACATGGCAGCATATGGTCAAGATTCATCCCCATCAACCTACACCTTCCTCCCACCAGTTACACAACAGATGCTTTCTTTGCCAGAGATATCACTGACATGGACAAAAGAGTCATCAAAGGATGGGAAAACATAGCAGACGCCAAATATATTCCACAGGTTCCAAAACTTCCAGGCCCTTAGGAGATGCCATTTCCCACTTCATAGACTTCTTCCTGAGGCATGACAGCTCATTACAAGCTGTGAACTTGATCCTCATAGGCCAGACCCAGGTCAGTCATTCAGGTGTCTCTACCTGGCACTGAGCTCAATCCTGTGGACAGAATAATTCTGCATCTCCCAACCCCACAGGACATCCTTGTCATAGAATATTCTGAAATTCTTATATCTCGTTTCACTTTTCTCGTCAGACTTTTCCCATGTTTGGAGGAAGTACAAGAGAAAGAACTTACTGTCCAGAGCCAAAGCATTAACCGATGGAAAGATGAGCACCAC
Organism: Perognathus longimembris pacificus; assembly: GCF_023159225.1. NCBI lineage: Eukaryota > Metazoa > Chordata > Mammalia > Rodentia > Heteromyidae > Perognathus > Perognathus longimembris. The sequence continues at coordinate 17,251,941 of NC_063161.1, read as the reverse complement.
ATGATTTCATTCCCCTGTGAAATCTAAGTATCAAAACATCCAGGCAATGATGGCTCCACCTATAATCCTGGCTCCTCAGGAGGCTGAGATCTGAGTATTACAGTTGCAAGCCAGCTAGGCAGGAAAGTCTGTGAGACACTTATTTCCAATAAACTACACACACACAGAAAGAGAGAGAGAGAGAGAGAGAGAACTGTAGTTCAAATGGTAGATTGCTAGAATGCTAGCCTTGAGCAACAAAGCTCAGGGACAGTATGGAGGTCCTGAGTTCTAGCCTCAGGACTAGCACAAAGACAAAAACAAATAAATGTCAAAACAAATGTCAGACAATATCATGAAGCTCGAAAGAGAAGCAGATCAGCAATAGATCCCTTTTCCAGCTCCACTGTTTTAATAAAGCCACCTGGATACAGGCAACAAAGATCCAACCTAATCTATTGAATTAGTCAGCTTTCCATCGCTGTGACAAAACAGCTGAGATAAACAACTTTTTTAAAAAATGAAGAAAATGTTTATTTGAGCTCACCATCTCAGAGGTTTCACCTATTGGCAGATGGCCCTGTTGATTTGGGCCTATGGTAAGGTAGAAAATCAAAATGGGAATGCTTAGCAGAGGAAGTCTGTTCACCCAATGGCAGCTGGCAGAGAGAGAGAGAGAGGAAGGGCTTTCAAGGACAAATTCCAATGTCCTAATTTCCTTCCACTAGTTTCAACCACTTAAAATTAGCACAAGTATTATGTCATTTTCAGGGAAATGGATGGATCTAGAACAGATCATGTTAAGTGAGGTAAGCCAAACTCAGAGACACAATGCATGCTTTTTCTCATATGCAGAAGCTAGAGCCAAAATACACAGAGGATATTCTTAGGGGAGGGACACAAAGGTGCAATGCCCATGTGCCTCTGATCATATAAAATTAATATTTATCAAAATTTCAGGAAATGTTAAAAAGAGACTTCTCTGATGAGGAAATGAGAATGGCCAAGAGACATGTGAAAAAGTGCTCTACATCACTGGCCATAAAAGAAATGCAAATCAAAACAACATTAAGATTCCACCTCACCCCAGTAAGAATGTCCTTTATCAAGAAAACTAACAATAACAAATGCTGGAGGGGATGTGGCCAAAAGGGAACCCTACTTCATTGTTGGTGGGAATGTAAACTGGTTCAGCCACTCTGGAAAGCAGTATGGAGATTCCTCAGAAGGCTAAACATAGAGCTCACCTATGACCCAGCAGCCCCACTCTTGGGCATCTACCCAAAAGACCACAAATAAGAACACACTAAAGCCACCAGCACAACTATGTTCATTGCAGCACAATTTGTCATAGCTAGAATATGGAACCAACCCAGATGCCCCTCATTAGACAAATGGATCAGGAAAATGTGGTACATATACTCAATGGAATTTTATGCCTCTGTCAGAAAGAATGACACTGCCCCATTTGTAAGGAAATGGAAGGACTTGGAAAATTTTATACTAATTTAAGTGAGCCAGACCCAAAGAAACATGGACTTTATGGTTTCCCTCATAGGGAATAATTAGCACAGGTTTAGGCTAGTCACAGTGGAGGATCCTAATAGCTATGCCCCTATAAACACATAAGATGATGCTAAGTGAAATGAACTCCATGTTATGGAAACAACTGTTATATCACTGTTGTAATTACTTTCAACATGCCCTGTGAAACCGTAGCTTCTTTTGTTGATGATCCTCTTGTATCCCTTTCTGTGGTTGTACTTGTGCTATCACTGTATCTCATCTGAATACACTGGAAACTGTATATACTGGTATTAGAACTAGAAAAGTAAAAGGGAATATCAAAATCGAGAGACAAAGGATAAAAAGGCAAATGACTCCAAAAGCAATACTTGCAAAACCATTTGGTGTAAACCAACTGAACAACTCATGGGGGGGGAGGGAAAGAAGGAGGGAGAAGGGGGGAATGAGGCAGGAGGTAACAAACAGTAAAAGAAATGTACCCAAGGCCTAATGTATGAAACTGTAACCTCTCTGTACATCAATTTGACAATAAAATAAAAAAAAATTCAGGAAATGGAAACAGCAGGGGTTTTTATTCTTTTGTGATTTTTTGTTTTCTTTTTGTCTTGTCTTTTCATTTGTCTTGGGGAGGGTAAGAGGGCACAGAAATGGAGGGACATCAGGTAAACAAATGCAACATTGGTACTCACTAGACACTATTTTGAGATTGAGCTATACAACTTGTAGCGGGGGGTGGGAGGGTGGGGGGGAGGGGAAGGGGCGGGGGAAGAAAACTGGAAGAGAGAGGAGGGAAGGGGTGACATTGTCCAAAAAGCAACATACTCTTTACCTGACTTCTGTACCCCTACATACATCAACTTTATAATAAAAATTTAAAAAACAAAGTTGTACAATTTTCCAATGGTCCCATAGATAAGGCTCCAGTCTGAGAGCCTTCAGAGGACATTTAAGGTCAAGCCATCATAACCATCTAGCCACAACAGGATTTACATTGACTTAGAACATTTTCCATGGTTCTCCATGGAAAAGAAACACCTTTCTAACTTTTAAATTTTGGCATCATCTTTTTCCAAGACTTTATTTTTCAGAAAGAACAAAAAGTTTAAAGGCTTCCTACTTGCTCTGCCAAATGGCACAGCGTGATAAATATTATAGCACCCAAATTACCATCAACAGAATCCGAGTCGCTCACATCTGCTTGCTGGGTTCCCTTTGCAATCAATCAGGTGTATTGAAAAGGTCTTCCTGTTACAGAAGGGAACAAAAGTCACCTGTGTTTTTCCGTTTACTCTAATTTGTACACAAGATATAATTTGCTACACTGCAGGTCTCTTGCTCAAAAAAAGGTTCAAAACAACAAAAGCCAAAATAATCACTACTATTCTGAGAGTGAGATAAGTGATCCAGTATCTGGCTGTGATGGGCTGGGAATTACATTAGATCAGACTGTATGCAGGGGCACAGATGTTTAGTGAAGGGAAGTGACTTAAAGTTTGCCCACTGAAACCCTTCCCTTCCTAAGTGAAGAGATGAAGCCCTGTGGTTAACACTGCCAGTTAGATACACAGGTTCATCTCCTTCCCCTTCTCCAATGCATATGGACTGTCAGGAAAGGAATTATAAAAAGCACAACCTCTCAAAGAAAACAAAGACAGCAGAGAAGGCAAGAGATGAAAGACCACAAGGCTGGAGGAGAGGAGACAGGAGATGAAAGGCCACAGGGGCTGGAGGAATGACAATCACCAGCTACACAGCAGACACCAAAAAGTAGAAAGACTTGTGGAAGAAAAAGCAATGGCAAAAAAAAAAAAAGCCCTGCATGCCTCTGAACTACAGTAAGGCAGGGGAACTGAACCTTCTAACGTGGTGAGAAGTGGGCCTTAAGTGCCAGAAAAAAAAAATCCAGATAAGGAGCTGGGGATTTCCATTGGCCTCTATCTCAGCCATACTCAGTCAAGAGATTGCTCCCAATCTAGCTTCCAAAAGTTGGGGATTTCGAAACACCAAACCAGAGAAGCTCCCACAACCTACTGTGGAAAATGTAGTGGCATAAAACAACACATGTTTTAAATCACACCAGTCAATAGGTGAGGAGTCCAGGTAGACTAGACAAGTGCCTCCTGCCATTGTTCCCTCAGGGCTAGCAGGAAGGCATCAACCAACCTGGGCTCTTTTCTGGTGACTCTGGGGAAGAATTCCCAAGCCCTGTGACACGAGAAGTCAGAAATTTTTTTTTCTCAAATTTTTATTATCAAACTGATGTACAGAGAGGTAGAAGTCAGAAATTTTTAAAACACAGTGTCCTCGTTTAAGATACTTACAATTCAGTAGAGGAGACAGAAAAATAAACTGAAAAATATGCAACCATGCAATGCAGAAAACCGTGTGTGTGTGTGTGTGTGTGTGTGTGTGTGTGTGTGTGTGTGTGTGTGTGTATGCACACGTGCATGCACAGGTCCTAGAGATTGAACACAAGGCCTGGGTGCTGTCCATGATTCTTTCTCTCAAGGCTAGCACTCTACCACTTGAAGTGTAGTGCCACTTCCAGCTTTTTCTGAGTAGTTTATTAGAGGAGGCAAAATGCAGAAATATATATAATTGCCTCCAGTCTGTGTATATACAATATATATGAAATATGATGAAACTTGCATTTAGACTTGGGTACTATCCCTAAGCATCTCATCAGGTATATATAAATACCTCAACAAATCTGGGGGGAAAAAATTCTAAATACTTCTGATCACGAGCACTTTGATAAGGACACTCAAACTTATATGCACATGCATTGTTCTATTGCTTTCTAACATTTGCATACATGTCATTTTTAACTTCATCAGTCCTGAGGAAGAGCAAACATTTTATGAGTCTCAATTTATGAATGTAAAATATAGAGTTCAGGGAAATTAGAGAGTTTGTCAGATGTGACTCACATTTTAACTGGTGATGCTCACATCAAAAACTGGACCACCCCACTCAAAGTCCAATATTTTCCCTGCAGTATGCCACTTCTACTTTGTAAGCTCTGTCCAGACTTGTTTAACTGTTTGCTTCCTTTTTCAATGCAAGTTATGTAATTATAGATTTATGAAATCTTGGACAAGGGACTGAAGGATTCTTTTTGCTTTGAAAAATTATTTTTATGCAGACATTATTGCTTTGTTGATTTTCACATTTTCCATAATAATTTTTTGCGTGGTTCTTTTACCACAACCATTAAAAACAACAGATCTGCTATGTGGAAACCTGGTGATTGTCCAGGGCTGCTTCCTACAGGATATGCAGGCTATTGATATTCTCTTCTCAAGCCGAAAACTGTCTCTAGAGATCCAGGAGAAACACGAAATCGCAACAAAGACTGGAAAACAAATTGATGGAATCAGAGACGACTGCAAACCCGTAAATAGCTTTTCACGCTGTTGCCTCTTCCGTTTGGATTCATACTTTTCATTTTGCAAATGGAGACAGGGGCAAAATTAGTTTTATTTCAGCATTTTACTTTTCAGTGAAAGACCAAAGAGTGAGTTTCTACACTCAAAATGGTTCTTTGGGGCTGCTTTGTAATAAATAAAAATAATAGTAATAATAATAATTCACAAAATGCCTTGGGTTTTTTTTGGAGGGGGGCCCTCAAATAGTCCCTGATGTTGTATTGTAATGTGAATAGCTCACTCAAAGGAGGATGTGTGGCTTTCTTTGTACAAAGGTTTTAATATTTTCATAAAGATCCTCTCCGGCTCCTCAAGCATTTGCCTTTCATTTTGTTTTATTGAATTAGACTGCAAAGCACTCAAGCGTGAAGCTCTTTGTCATTTCTAACCAGACTTACATTGATTCTAGGCATATCTATCTATGTGCCAACGCTGGGTTTATTAATCTATACATCTATTCCACCGAAGAAGAGGACGCCCTAATTTATTATGTAAAAGGGTAAGCTATCTGCACCATCCATTTGCATACAGGTACACCTAAAAGTATCTTTGTCTCCCGGGTTTAGAGCTGCCTTCTTCGGCAGTATTAAACCAAGGGTGATAGGAAATTGTATTGTGATTTTTCATGGTGGATTACATGACAACCATGACAAAAGCAGGCCAATATTTTGGTTCTTATTTCTTTAGATATAAACACATTTTAATGTGAAGAACTCCAGACTACTATAAGCACGATTCTGCATACTTTCCCATCCACTCCCCCCCCCCAAAAAATGCAAAACACACACTGTTAATTCACTACCATTTGGGTCAGATTGCCCACAGCTAGAGCAGAATGTGGTCTGGGCTCAAGGAGGGTTTTATCTGAACAACCACAAAACTTACTTTTCTCCTAACTATCACTCTTCCCTAATATTGAAAACAGAAATATATAAAGATAGTCAGCAAATTTTTATCAAGAATTTCAAGGTCAGAAGATCTTTAGTTGTGGTTAATTACACATTGTCACTTGCAGTCGAAGCAGGATAACTAATTGATATTACCAAAGCCCCTTTTTCCTTCAGCACAGAGAGTTTTTATGTACCTTTTTCAGTATATCCACCTTAGTTTGATTAGAAGCATTTTATTTACTAAAGAGGATAATTTTCTGGTTCATATACTCTACAAATATTTGTTGTAATGAAGTGAAAGCTTGTGTCTTCCTCTTCTCCAAAAAAACCAAAAAACCCATGTTTCAATTAGAACCCCAGCAAGATGGTATTAGAAGACCGGGCCTTTTTGTAGGTGATTAGATCCTGAGGTGATCCTTAGGTAGATTAGCATCCTTATGGAAAGAGAGTCCTCTTACCCTCTATCCACCATTCATCTATGAGAAAGGAGTCGACATGCACTTTGCAAGCACAGATCTCCTGGCACTTTGGTCTTGGACCTCAAAGCTACTGGATCTTTAGGAAATAGAAGTGGTTGTGTAATACGGTCCGAGGAAGGGGGCGATCCCCCCATCCTTCCAAGAGTCCACCACTCAGAGACAGTCTCAAGTAAAAAGACGAATTTATTGGGGAAGTTCCGGATGGACCGGTCCCAGGTTTCAGAAAAACATATAACACAGTACAGGACAGTGGCACAGAGACTTACTTCTGAAGGATTTCCAAGTACCAACAAACCAATTCAGCTCCAATGGAGAGCTGAATTGGGACGCCATGGGGACACCAGATACAAGGCTCATCATGGCGCCTAAGCTGGCCTGCCCCTAAATAGGGTCAGTCCAGGGGTCTGGGTCACAAGGAGGTCCCAGTTCCAAGCACTTGACAGGTTCAGTAACCTATAGGCCATATGCCCACCCCTGTCTTTTGGGATTCAGGAACTCCCATTACCTGGGGATGGAGCTTCGCTGGGGTTTCCCTTCCTGCTGGAATCCAGGCACATCCATCAAGAATTGGCATGCTGATTCAGGGAAGGGGGGCACTATTGTTTACAGGGAGAGGGAATCTTCCCAGGCCTCTGAGCAGAGGGAGCTGGGGAGATAGGTAGTGGAGATGGAGTCAGCTTCTGCCCTCTTTCCCTAGCCACACCTGACCTCCATATTACAGTTGAAGCTATTCCGCCTGTGGTAATTTGTTGAAGGATCCTGTACTGAAACATTTCAGTGCCTCCTTTATGTCAGACATCATTCTGGGTGCTGGGGGTTTTGGTGATGAGCAATTCAAATGAGCTCCCTGCTGTTGTGGAAGACGAACAGCAAACACATTAATTCATTTTAAAACTCAAGATGACAATGTGAAGATACTGGCACATGGAAGAATTTTACATGAGATAGTCATCAAAGACCCAAGCTGAGGCCTGAATGACAAAAATCAACCAAATGAAGTTTGGGGGAAGAGTAGGATAGGCAAGACAAGAGCAAGTACAAAGATCTAAATGTGAAATGAGACCTGGCAAAAATGAGACTGTCTTGTTCCAGCAGGAAAAAGAGGGCAATTTGCCCTCCATTCATTGAACCCAATATGGAGGTGAAAACATTCATTTCTATTCTTGAAGTTCAATCTAGTAGAAGACAGGTAAACAATTATACTACAGAGTGATACATGCTCTCATCATGGGTACTAGGGGAGAGGAAGAATGGCAGAACCACTCACAAATTAGGTGCCAATCAATGAAAGTTTTCATCCTGAATCTGTTCATTAGCAAAGTCCTCTTCAGGTAAAATTTAATGCACTCAGATAACTGATCAACCAAGATTGAATTCTAAAACATTTCAGAACTATGTTAGGTACAAGGTATCTATCATCCTTAAGATGCTTTTTGGTTGCTAGTAACAGAAATTCAACTGGAAATTTTGAATATGGATTAAAAAGAGAGAGATTGACTCCATCCAGAAGTTGGTTTCAAATGCCAGTGGCTGGTTGAAGTGCTCAAAAGATTAGATAGATAGGTGATGGATGATAGATATACATACATACATACATACATACATACATACATACATTACAAACATACACATTCTTTGGTGACTCTTTCCCTGCAGAACACATGGATTGGATTTTTCTCAGACTGCCACCTCTCATAGCCTCTCACTCTTCCTTTATGTTTCCCACTAGGGAAAAGTGTCTTCCCACTAAGACTGTTTCTACTTCCCTTACTTTACTCTCAGTTCTTCTCAGGGTCTATTTACCCTAACATGGAAGAATATATGGGTTGAAATCACAAATTTAATCTTCCTTGTATTTTCCAAAACAATAAGCTAAAATAACAACCATGCCAGCCTACTCCATTGTCACAAACATAAAGTGACAGCTTTGAATTCTTTTCTACTTTTTACACTGCATGGGTATTGAAATTTTAGTCTGCCCATCACAATCTGCTCACACATCTAGCTACTACCATCCACAAGCTCAAAAATTTGAAAATATGGACTTCCAAATAGAGCTAACCTTGCTTATATTTTATGCATAATTAAAATTTCCTGCTCTTTGCAGTCAAGTTCTGTTCCTCAGTGTGATTTCTTTAATTGGTCCCTTCTTCAGTAGCTCTGTTTACCATTTGGTATCTGATGGATCCCATGGGACCTTGTTGCTGACAAGGATGTTGCTGTCTCTAAAGCTGGTTCATACAGGAATGCATATGTGTCCTTAATTACTTTCATTTTTAATGGGAATTCAATGAGGAAAGCTCTCATATTTTCTAAAACATTCATCAGAAAATAAGTCTCTGTCCCAGAATTCCACTCCAAACCTTAAATCACTTTAAGATAGTTTGGCTAGGGTATGAGTTTTGACCATCCCCATATTTGTTGAATATAAAAATCAATAACACCACCACTCTGCACATTTATCTAATGTAATAATCAATACCAATACCTTTCCTGATATTTACTTAATATAATAATCAATAACAATACTGTTTGTTTATTTGATGCCATTGACCAGGATAAAAGACCAAATCTATAGCTTTCCCTGCCCTGTGTATATGTAGACTCAGCCACTCAGCAGTAATATCTCCCTTCTTCATCACTACTTTCTACTCTCCAGACCAGAGAAGAAAACTCCTCCTCTCCTTCATCTGGACAGTGATGATCAATAAGATATCATTTGGAGAAAGTAACTAGCATTGCTTGAAACTCTCTTTACATTTACTCTACATACTATAAATGAAACTGCATATGTTATTATATAATATTATATATTACTATCTTATACATAGTATAATATATAGTATTGTATTATATTATATATTGTATTATTATATAATTATATATTATACATATTATATTGAATTATAGTATACTATAGTATATTATATTTTATATTTATATCATATAAATATATAGGGATATATTTATACGTATATAATTAGTAACTGTATTATGATTTCACTTCACATTTGTTAGGATCAAACAAACTTATCAGATAACCCCAAGATCCTGCTGCTTTAAATCTAATATGGTTGTTCCAGGTTGGCAGACAATTGCCACATCATATTCAGATTCCTAAACTCCTTCTATTTTACAGACCCACCCTCTCCTATAACCTCACAACCTTTTGTATTCATCTGGTATAAGTGAAAAGAGAAAGGATGACTGGGTGATAGGTATTTTAGTAAGTCAAACTTAGAGACAGAGTTCATCAGTGCTGCCCATCCTTCATGGCTAGAACTCAGTCCCATGGTCACCTTTTAATACATGGCAAAAACAAGCTGACACTATAGCCCAGCTACATGCCTAACTAGAGGGATGGATTTGAACAGTTAATCCTTGGGCTGGGAATATGGCCTAGTGGCAAAGTGCTTGCCTCGTATACATGAAGCCCTGGGTTCGATTCCTCAGCACCACATATATAAAAAAAAAAAAAGCCAGAAGTGGCGCTGTGGCTCAAGTGGTAGAGTGCTAGCCTTGAACAAAAAGAAGTCAGGGACAGTGCTCAGGCCCTGAGTTCAAGCCCCAGGACTGGCAAAAAAAAAAAAAAAAAAAAGAACAGTTAATCCTTACATGATCCTACCCTTGAGTTGTTGAGGGCTCAAAGAGGAAGACAAGATGAAAGATTATACAAGTAATGAAACAGGAGAGATCACTAGAGAGTGGATTCATCACTGAAGACTTTTCTATGGAGACATTTTTTGAAACTGAGTAAGATAAGGAGATAAATACAATGAGATAACCTGAGAGGTAAAACAACAAAGTATAAGAAAAGCAGAGTTAGAGTGTGACAGGTGTTGGGAAGCAGAAAGTGAGCAGACCATCTGACAGTTGTAGTTGGTGTCAGGAAGTAGACAGCAACACACCTGGCTAAAGAGACCATGATGACACTATCTGACTAGAGTCTTGGACATGTGACATGTTAATTTTATATGAAACTCTCAGTCCAGTAAAGATATGTTTACATTAAAATTTCAGCTTGCATTTCAAGTTTGAGGAGAAGGTGTTTGTTATTACCTAGAGGTTGTCCTTCACTAATTTTGAGTTTCTCAAAGAACAAATGAAAAACCAATCTCCAATTCTACAAAGGTATCATTGCGCTTGTGAATTAAATTACAATTCTTTGTGAGACAACAAAACTACGTCAATAAGAGTCAGAGGCTCTAGTTCAGGACATATAGGCATGGATAATTAAATGGCTTGACCAGGGACCTGGATTTACAGCAAAATCGAAGCAGAAATAAAAGCCAATGCTTCTTTCTTTGATTAAGCCTCTAAACATCCACCTAAGTACGAGACTCTAGCTCTAATCAAATCTGTCCAACAAATTAGAAAGTTCTGAAACGTTAATTTAAATGTGGTCCCAATGGAAGTCCTAGCCAGTAAGTATTTTGAACCTTTTCTGGAAAGGTCTTTGGTTGCCATGAGAATATATCTCTTCCCCTAACTATTCTGATGCTCCAGTACTACCTTGTTCAAGTGAGAACTACAATGTCAATATATTTTTCCACTCCTTTATATAGAATATAAATCAGGACTGACTTGTCCCCTTCTAGCAGTTGTTAAATAAGGGGATTTTGAGGAATACTGAAAATGCAGAGAAAGCTGTCCTCCTGTCCTCACCCTTCTGGGAAAATCCACAGAAGCATACATCAGGTGTTTCAGCTACAAAGAAAAAAGGTATTTTTTTAAAACTGTTATAATTTTAAAGTCTTATTTTTCAGCATCAGTTTCTCTTAGGAATGCCATAGACTCCTATTTACAACCCATTGGCAAATACTACCTACTTCCTATATCAACTCAAAATTCCCAGTTCTACAGATGAGGAAAATGTTGCCTGGAGAGTTTACACAACTTGTCATCATCACTCACTTCTAAACACTGGTAGAGAATCACTAGAAGCCATATAGTCTACCTTGAAAGACCTTGAACACATAAGGTGAGATATTAGCTATGTGCTGGTGGCTCATGCCTATAGCTGCTCAAGAGGCTGAATCTGAGGACTGGGGTTCAAAGCCAGCCTAAGCAGGAAAGTCTGTGAGACTCTTATCTCCAATTAACCACCAGAAAACCAGAAATGGCACTGTGGTAGAGCACTAGCCTTAAGCAAGCTCAGGGACAGTAGTGCCCAAGTCCTGAGTTCAAGCCCTATGATTGACAAGTTTAAGAGAGTGGGAAAAGGAGTCCCGCTCCTGTTCTAGTAATATACCTTTTATACTGAAAACATGCACATGCACTCACATACACACACTTCTATCTACTTTCAAGTACCTAAGTGAACTTGAACAAGTGCTTTGCCTTCTCACTCCTAAACCCAAGCCAGTCTGCTTAGTTACTTCTGTTTATTATTAAATCACCAGGATTGTTTCTCTATTTTAAACCTTGATGAGCTTCAGACCACACATCAAGACAAAGTCCTCCTGGACCTAGTGTTATTTGCCACTTGTGAGATACAGTCCTAAGTACAGCAACCTTCTCTTAATTTTGTTGCAGCTAGAGGGTCCCTAAGGTTTGCCATAGACATCCCACAGGTTGTAGAAAGAAGGACTACAATAGGAGTTCTTGGGGCCCACGTTAATAAATATCTTCTTTAGTCTCCAATGTGAATTTCCTCTCTGATTTTACAAGAGGTGAAATCTCAAGGTCATAACTAACTGAATTGGGAGGGAAACAAACATTTTTAATTAATTTTAATTATTTTCTGAAATCTTAATTTAATACCGCATACTTGACTAGGTCAGCTGCCATGTAATTCACTTTTAAAACTGAAACATCATTTAATACTTTCTAAACTTAAATCTAGATGCATAGATTTTGTTAAAATGTGATTTGATAGTATTGAGGTGTTGTACAGAGGGGTGACCATTTTATAAGTTGGGTAATGAATACATTTGTTTTTTCAGACTCATAGAGTTTTAAAGATACATTTCTAAAGATACTGTAGCTAATAGGAGCCTTTATATAATTTCAGATTGAATGTCTAGGACCAACTACAGTGGAAGAAGATTGAGATGATATCTACCCCACCTAATGGAATAAAAATCTCCTGAGGAGAAAGATGGCGCCGAAAGAATAGGGAGGCACCCCGACTCGCACCAACTGAATAGCGAGCTGGGAACTCCAACACCCAACACCCCATCAAGAACCCAGCAAAACCAGCATCCAGAAGCAGTGGAGAAACGCAGGAAAACAAAAAGGAGCAAAAAAGAAGAACCGAAAACCTACACGGAGCCGGAGATTCACCGGGGCACCCTCCCCCCACCAGCCGACCCTGGCCCAAACAGGGCCAGGCTGGGAAAGGGGAACCCGGAGATCGGCAGACAGGTTGCCAGGAGCGCAGAATCCATATAGCGGGAGACCCCACGGACACAAGGCAGGGTGCGGACCAAGACACACACCGGCAGCGACGAGAAGGTCGGGTCCACACCAGGTTCGGACAAGGGAACCCAGCGCGGCAGAAAGAGGGAACGGGGGAAGCCACCACGACACTTCGCCAACCCCTGAAGGGCCAACGGCTGCGCGGGACACACACACAAAGCAGCAAAAGTGAGTCCCCCATAATCCCTTCCCCCAACGGGAGACCAGTCCCAAAAAGAAGCTAGATCTCCCTCCCTCCCCCTCCCCACTCCCGAGGGAACAAAGAACCCCCAAATCAGGCGGGAAGCTCCCATCAGGCGCTGGGAAGCCAGTTTAGCAGGGGAAGGGTGGAACAGCCCCAAGCCCCCACAGTTTCCTGAACTGACAGAACCGGCCCCGTCCCCTTCCCAACAGGGGTCGGGGGACGGCCGGCAGGGCAAGCCCCACCCGAGGCGCCTGGACCTCGCAGACTCTTACAACTAAAATCACAGGCGCTGGTGGGCAATACCAGCCCAGCAGGGTCACCTGAGCCTGATCACGTCCCCCCCTCGCAGCGGAGGCGAGGTCTGAGGGTGCCAAGCCACACCCGGACAGTCGATCCCACTGGGCCCCACACATACCGCCGGCCCCAACGGACTTGCGGGAGGGCGCAAGCACAACCCAACAACCCAGGACTCACTCTGGGAAGCATATCCCGCTAAAGTGCCTGTTGCAGTGGACGCACAGCGCACAGGAGGGCGGGGGCCCCCGGCGACAGCGCAGGCTCTGGTAGGCGTACCCTGCACTGGTGGGCGGGGCCACAGCGGCAACACCTGCTGCCGTAGATACGCCTACACAGGAGGGAGGAAAGAGCTACAAACCAAACCTGAGAAGCCATCCACAGATTTCCAGATGCGCAAATCACAAAGAAACATAACTCAGTTCATCAAAGGACAAGCCAACTCACCAGCTCCAAAAAGCAGCACGACTGAAGAGGAGATGGAGACTAAAAAAGCAAATGACGCCATGTTAACAGGAATGATCGAAAGCGTCAGAAATGAAATCAGAAAACAATTCCAGGAGTTTAGAGCGGAAATCTGGAAGGACACCAGGAAGCCAAGAAAGAAATGGAAGCAAAAATGGATACAATGCAAGCCTCGTTTAAAGAAATGGAAGCAAAAATGGATACAATGCAAGCCGCCTTTAAAGAAAATCTCCACATCCTGAGAATAGAAATGCATGAAAAAATAGATTTAAAATACAACTCTTTAAAGGAAGAAATTTCCACGATCAGAGCTGATATGACAACCATGAATAGCTCTCTGACATCCATAAACTCCGCAATTGAAACCATAACACAAAGAGTGGACCATATAGAATCCAGAATCTCTCGCCTGGACGATGAAGCAGCTGACAACAACCAGAAAATGACCACACTCCAAGAAAAGGTGAAGCTTCAGGGAAGATTAATCCAGGAACTAATGGACAAAGACAAGAGATATAATCTGCGCATAATTGGAATAGAAGAAGGAGCCGAATATCAGAACAGAGGGCTTAATCATGTTCTCAATAAAGTTATTGCAGAAAACTTCCCCAATCTCACAGGGGACCCCATCCAGGTAACCGAAGCCTATAGGACACCTGGCAGGCAAGACCCCAGGAAAACCACCCCAAGGCACATAATATTCAAGACTACAGACCTCAAGATTAAAGAGCAAATTCTGAATTCAGCCAAAGTGAAGAAGGAAACTTTTTTCAATGGGAAGAGGATTCGAATAACATCCGACTTATCCACACAAACTTACCAAGCTCGAAGTGAGTGGAAGAACACCATCCAAGTACTCCAGAATAACAATTTACAACCTCGGATCAAATATCCAGCGAAATTGGAGTTCACATTCGAAGGGAAAACCAGAGCTTTCCACACCAAAGAGGAGCTAAAGGAGTATGTGAATAAAAAACCAGCCCTACAGCGAATATTAAGAGGGGAACCCCACCCAACAGAGATCGTAAAAGACACACAGACAGAATCAGAAAGAAACTTCAGTAGCCAAAGTTCAGCAGAAAGACCAGCTCACTAAAGACAAGAAGAAAAAAAAAAAAGAGGAAAAACAGCCCAACAAGAAAATGGAAGGAGAAAAAAACACCCTTATCCTTGATCTCTTTAAATATAAATGGCTTAAACTCCCCGATTAAGAGGAGCAGACTGGCAGAATGGATTCGCAAACAAAAAGTTGACATCTGCTGTCTACAAGAGACCCACCTTACAGCAAGGGACAAAAACAGGCTTCGAATGAAAGGATGGAGCAAGATCTACCAAGCAAATGCACCCACCAAAACGGCAGGTGTAGCCATTCTGATCTCAGACAAGCTGGACCTCTCTTTAAAGTCCACTCAAAAAGACAAAGAAGGGGGGCTGGGGATATAGCCTAGTGGAAAGAGTGCCTGCCTCGGATACACGAAGCCCTAGGTTCGATTCCCCAGCACCACATATACAGAAAACGGCCAGAAGCGGCGCTGTGGCTCAAGTGGCAGAGTGCTAGCCTTGAGCGGGAAGAAGCCAGGGACAGTGCTCAGGCCCTGAGTCCAAGGCCCAGGACTGGCCAAAAAAAAAAAAAACAAAAAGACAAAGAAGGACACTACATATTAATACAAGGAAAAATCCAGAATCAAGACATCACGGTGATAAATGTATACTTACCGAACAAAAGAGGCCCGACATATGTCAAGCAAATTCTCACAGAATTACAGAGCAAGATAGACGCAAACACAATCATAGTGGGTGACTTTAATACTCCTCTCTCTCCAAGAGACAGATCCAACACTCAGAGGATTAGTAAGGGAGCTGAGGACCTAAATAACACCATTTCCCAAATGGATCTAACAGACCTATATAGAACCTTTCACCCTACAGAGACCCAATACACCTTCTTTTCAGCAGCCCATGGATCATATTCCAAAATAGACCACGTCATAGCCCACACAAAGAACCTCAGCAAATACAAAAGTATTGACGTCATCCCATGTATATATCTGATCACAGTGGATTAAAGGTAACCCTCAACAACAAAGGAAACCACAGACACTATACACACTCTTGGAGGCTAAAACCCATGCTGCTATCCAACACTTGGGCCACAGACCAAATTAAAGATGAAATCAACGAATTCATAAGCCACAATGACAAAAAAACACATCACAAAGAAACGTATGGGACACAGCTAAGGCAGTACTGAGGGGCAAGATCATTGCACTCAGCACCCACATTAAAAGAATGGAAGCAGCGCAGGTGAATACCCTCACGATGAAACTAAAACAACTGGAGAAACAAGAAATGACAGAATCTAAAACAACTAGGAGGGGAGAGATCACAAAGATTAAAGAAGAGATAAATCTGATTGAAAATAGAAAGACCATTCAACAAATAAGACTAAAAGCTGGTTCTTTGAGAAAATAAACAAAATTGACAGACCCCTTGCAAGACTCACAAAAAAAAGAAGAGAAGAGACTCATATACGTAAAATCAGGGACTCCACTGGAAAAATTACAACAAGTACACACGATATTCAAACAATCATAAGGAGCTATTTCCAAAACCTCTACTCAGCAAAAAACAATAATTTTACAGAAATGGATCAATTCTTACAGAAGTACAAACTGCCCAAACTGAACCAAGAAGAAATAAATCAACTAAATAAACCAATAACTTACGGTGAGATACAGGAGGTAATCAAGAACCTCCCTACTAAGAAAAGCCCAGGCCCAGATGGATTCACCAACGAATTCTACAAAACCTTTAGTGAGGAGCTAATACCAATACTCCTCAAACTCTTCCACGAAATAGAAACAGAGGGAGAAATCCCAAACTCATTCTATGAAGCTAATATCATACTCATTCCCAAACCAGGCAAAGACCCAACAAAAAAAGAGAACTACAGACCAATATCACTAATGAACACAGACGCAAAGCTCCTCAATAAAATATTAGCTAACAGGATCCAGAAACTGATCAAGAAAATCATACATCATGACCAAGTAGGCTTCATCCCTCAGTCACAAGGATGGTTCAACATCCGTAAATCAATCAACGTAATTCACCACATAAACAGATCTAAAATTAAGAATTACATTGTTATCTCAGTCGATGCCCAAAAAGCCTTTGACAAAATACAACATCCATACCTATTAAAAGCTTTGGAGAGAACAGGAATAGAGGGAACATTCCTCAAAACAATAAAAGCCATATACAACAGACCAACTGCTAATATCATATTAAATGGAGAGAAACTTAAATCATTCCCCCTAAACTCAGGAACAAGACAAGGATGCCCACTCTCCCCACTTCTGTTCAACATAGTGCTGGAATCCCTAGCCATAGCAATAAGGCAAGAGGAGGATATCAAAGGGATCCACATCGGCAAGGAAGAAATCAAGTTATCCCTATTCGCAGACGACATGATCTTATATCTGAAGGACCCAAAACTCAGTACCCAAACTCCTACACCTAATAAACCAATTTGGCAAAGTAGCAGGATACAAAATCAATCCACAAAAGTCAGCAGCTTTTCTGTACACCAGCAATATACAAACAGAAAAGGAAATTATGGAAACAATTCCATTTACAGTAGCCAAAAAAAGAATAAAGTACCTAGGGATCAACTTAACCAAGGACGTGACGGACCTATTCAATGAAAACTACAAAAATCTAATAAGGGAAATCAAAGAAGACACAAGGAGATGGAAAGACCTCCCATGCTCATGGGTAGGCAGAATCAATATAGTGAAAATGGCCATATTGCCCAAATTGTTATACAAATTCAATGCAATACCTATCAAAATCCCAGCCACATTCTTCACTGAAATAGAGAAACCAATCCATAAATTCATATGGAACAGCAAAAAACCTAGAATAGCCAAAGCAATTCTAGGCAAAAAAAATAGTGCAGGAGGTATCACCATACCAGACTTCAAGCTCTACTACAAGGCCATCATAACAAAAACAGCATGGTATTGGTATAAAAACAGATCGGAAGACCAGTGGATTAGAATTGAAGACCCAGAAATAAAACCGCACTCTTACAGCCAACTGATATTCGACAAAGGAGCTAAAGACATACAATGGAATAAACATAGCCTCTTCAACTACTGGTGCTGGGAGAACTGGGCAGCCATATGCAGAAAACTCAAAGTAGACCCAAGCTTATCACCATGCACCAAGATCAACTCAAAATGGATCAAGGACCTCAATATCAGACCTGAATCCTTGAAACTACTGAAGGACAGAGTAGGAAAGACACTAGAACTTATAGGCACAGGAAGGAACTTCCTGAATAGAGTCCCAGGGGCACAACAAATAGGGGAAAGACTCGACAAATGGGACTACTACAAATTAAAAAGTTTCTGCACAGCTAAGGACATAGCCACCAAACTAGAAAGACAGCCAACCATATGGGAAAGGATATTTACCAGCACAACAACAGACAAAGGCCTGATATCTGTCATCTACAGAGAACTCAAAAAACTAAGCCCCTCCAAGCCCAATAAACCTATTAGGAAATGGGCAAAGGAGCTAAAGAGAGACTTCACAAGAGAAGATATAAAAATGGCAAAGAAACACATGAGGAAATGCTCAACATCCCTGTTAGTAAAGGAAATGCAAATAAAAACAACCCTGAGATACCGCCTCACCCCAGTTAGAATGGCCTATACTCTGAACTCAGGAAACAACAAATGCTGGAGGGGCTGTGGGGAAAGAGGAACCCTTCTCCATTGTTGGTGGGAGTGCAAATTAGTACAACCACTTTGGAGAACAGTATGGAGGTTTCTCAAAAAGCTCAATATAGACCTACCCTATGACCCAGCCATACCACTCCTAGGCATCTATCCTAAACAGCAAACCCCAAGATATCAAAAAGACATTTGTACTTCCATGTTTATCGCGGCACAATTCACAATAGCCAAAATATGGAAACAACCCAGATGCCCCTCCACAGAGGAATGGATCCAAAAAATATGGTACTTATACACAATGGAATACTACATAGCGATTAGGAATGGTGAAATATTGTTATTCGCAGGGAAATGGTCAGAACTCGAACAAATAATGTTGAGTGAGACAAGCCTAGAACACAGAAAACAAAGGGGCATGATCTCCCTGATATATGACTGTTAACAAAGGGAGACGGAGAGACAGTAGAGACCAAGTCTGTGAACACTGTATATGTGCTTGATACATTGTATATTGCATATGGGTCTACCTGACCTAGACAAGGGATGGAAAAACAGGTTGTAAGATATCACAAGAAATGTACACACTGCCCTACTATGTAACTGCACCCTCTTTGCACAACACCTTGTAAAAAATTTTATGTTCAATTAATAATAAAAAATATATATATATATATATATATAAAAATCTCCTTACTTCCAATCTACTCCAAATAAGCATATATTATACTTGGTGCAATTTCAAAACTATATCAACTTTCTGTCACCAAGCTGTTCCAAATAAACATGCAAATATATATGAAAAACAGATGTGTTTGCTACACAAATTCCAAATGTACCTTTAAGACAGGTTCTTCAGCAGCCTTTGTCAGTCTACCAGGAAGAAATTTTGGTGCTTCTAGTAATGTCAAACACTCTCTCAATAGTGACTCTGTGACTTATGTCCGTATTTCCCTGACCTGAAAGTATGAAGTGTGGTCCTTGAATTCACTTGACCTAATCAGGGTTAAAAATCATTTTAACCTACATCAAACACTAAAACTGGTCCAGAACTACTGAAAAGAACATGGAGTTTAAAAAAAACAATAATAATAATAATAATAATAGGGCTGAGAATATGGCTAGTGGTAGAGTGCTTGCCTCCCATACATGAAGCCCTGGGCTCAATTCTTCAGCACCACATATACAGAAAAAGCCAGAAGTGGCACTGTTGATCAAGTGGTAGAGTGCTAGCCTTGAGCAAAAATGAAGCCAGGGACTGTGTTCAGGCCCTGAGTTCAAGCCCTAGGACTGGAAAAAATAGTAGTAGTAGTAGTAGGTAGAGCCAAGCATGGGTTACTTATGTCTATAATCCTAACTACTCAGGAGGTTTAAATCTGAGGATTGCAGTTCAAACCCAGCCAGGGCAAAAAAGTCCACGAGACTCTTATCTCCAAATCACCACCAGAAAACCGGAAGTGGAGCTGTAGCTCAAAGTGGCAGAGCACTATCCTCGAGCAAAAGAGCTCAAGGATGAGTTCAAGCCCCACAACCACAAAAAAAAAGATAAAAACATAATTAAACAACAAAAAAATCAGTGAAATTACCTACATAACTAGGCATAAATAAGGCTTCTTCAAGAGATAAATCCAAATGAAAATGAGTTCACGGTCCAAAACTGTAAAACACATTAAGGTGATCCACAGTTCTGAGAAAGCAAAACACAGTAAAAGGGATATTTGTACCCAGGAAAAACCAAGCATGGTCATCTAAAATGAAATTTTCAAAGTGATAATGTTAATAGCAATTACAATAAATAAATAAATAAATGTAAAAAGATTAAAATATAACAAAAAAAAACTAGGATGTTTTGGGAAAATGCCACTCCCACTCAGGAAAGAAAAATGGGGAAAAAAATAAAAAAATAAAAATATTCTAGAATGGAAACTACAATGGACTGAAGATTTGTTTCCCCCTAAAATTCAATGCCATACTTCTAACTTCCAAAGTTTGGTATTAGGAGGTAAAGCATTGGGGCAGTGATTTGGTTATGAGAGCTGTGCCCTCGTCAATAAATAAGAGCCCTTAGCATTCCCTTTGTGTCCTTTGTATCTTCTTGTGGCATGGGAGGACATGATAACAAGACAAAATTCTTTGAATCAGGTTAAAAAGTCCTCAACAGTTACCAAATTTATTTGTAAGAATCTTTTTTTTTTTTTTTTTTTTGCTGGCCCTGGGGGTGAACTCGGGGCCTGGGTGCTGTCCCTGTCCACATGTGGCTTTTGGGTGGTTAATTGGAGATAAGAGCCCAGGGACTTTCCTGCGGGGGCTGACTTTACACTGTAATCCTCAGATCTTAGCCCCTTGAGTAGCTACGATTACAGAAGTGAACTACCAGTGCCCGGATGTTTGCCAGAATCTTGATCTTTACGATTTCCAGCCTCCATTACTGTGAGAAATAAGTTGCTATTGTTGATAAGCCACTCAGTTTATGGTCATTTGCTATATTAGTAGCCCAAACAGACTAAAATTCATAGTTGCTGAAATCCATTGACGGCTTAAACAATAAAGGAAGCATATAAGAAAAGGAAATTAGTGGTTTGAAAAGTAGAGAGCAGAGTCACTCCCCCAGCAAATGGGTAGGAAATAGTTAAGAAACATAAAGGATAGAATGAGAAACTTCAGTATACATATAACAGGGCTTTCAGAAAAAGGGAATTAACAGAAGCAATGATCAGAGATAGTGGGCAAATAATTCTAGAAACAAATAAAAGCCTAAGCCATTACATTTTAAAGGGCATAATGAGTTCTTTGCAGAACTTCACACACAAAAAATGGCATGCATTATAGTGAAACTGTAAAGAAAGAAAACTTTTAAAGCTATCTAAGAGAAATGAATACCTACAAATTAGTAGCAATCTGTATGACAGGAAGCTTGTCATCATCAGAAATAGATACCAAAAGACAAAGGAAAATGCATTAAATATTTGTAGTAAAATAACTGTCAAACTAGAATTCCCTACTGTGCAAAACTAATATTCAAAACATGAGAGTGAAATAAAGACATTTTCAGACTCACAAAAATAAAGGAGTTTGATATTTATATATCATATGAAAGCACCACTAAAATTAACTTCTGCAAAAATCAGAGTAAAAATAAAATAAAATGGAATATAAGAAATAATAATGGGGTGGGGGGAAGTGAGGGAGGAGGTAACAAACTGTACAAGAAATGTACCCACTGCCTTACGTATGAAACTATAACCCCTCTGTACATCACTTTGACAATAAAGAAGTCATTATTCAGAAAAAAATAATGGAGAAAAACTCAATTTTCATTTGTAAATCTGAATATAGACTACAAAATAATAAGCACAGTAACTAATTTTAAAGGGCTGTCTAATAACAGTGCAGCTAACATAGGAGACTAATGATAATATATGACAGGAAACTAGAGCATTCTAAGTTTCTGGGCTAGTTTTACTTTTTTCATGGAAAATTATACAGGGAAAATAAAACAATCAGAGTTACAAATGGAAAAATACAGTTAAGATTCTTTTTTCCTAAATGTTCTGACAATAAAATTATGCTCTCAAGCAAAACTCGCCTTAAAATAATTTTCCAGATATATTTCAGTACAGTGGATTAACATTTTGTAAGAAATTGAGAGACAACTGCTTATGTCCAGAGACCAGGAAAGTTAACCTGTTTCTTCCTTATGTTTGTAAACCAGTTCACACAGAATTAATGGTCAGCTTCCAAGGTTAATATTTGTGTTTCCTTAGCATATGCTAATTGTGCAAAATAATAAGTGTCATGTGACATTTTCATACACATAAATGATGTATTTGATATATTTACCCTTATTAACTTCCAATGGAGCATGAATATATCAAAATATATATAGCAGAAGTAACATGTATTCTGTGCTCCAACCTTTCTTTCTGTGACACTAATGCTATTATCAAAATAAATAAACCATCTCTGTAATTCCATATACTTTTAAAAAATATATATATATATATCCCAATACTTAGGAGGCTGAGGCAGTAGAATCATAAATTATACTATGCACAGCATTAATGTCAAAAGAAAGAGAGAGAAGGAGGGAGGGAGGAGAGGAAGGACAGAGTGGGAAGAAAGGAAGGAATGAAGAAACAATGGAAAGAAGAGAGGGAGGGATGGAGGAAGAGAGAGGAGGAAAGGAAGTAAGTCAAGGAAGGGAGGGGAGGGAGTGAGGGAAAGAAGGAAAGGAATGGAAGAAAGGAAGAGAGGAAGAAAAGAAGGAAGAAATAAAGGAAGGAACAAAGGAAGGAAGGAAGGAATTTCCAAGAACTGAAAGTGTTCAAAAAAATCCCTTAATTATCTAGACTGTTGCTTGGTGGTAGAGCTTGCCTAGTATTCATGAAGCCCTGGGTTCAATTCTTCAGTACCACATAAACAGAAAAAACCAGAAGTGGTGCTGTGGCTCAAGTGGTAGAGTGCCAGCCTGCAGCAAAAGAAGCTCAGGAACAATGCCCAGGCACTGAATTCAAGCCCCAGAAATGGCCAAAAAACAAATCCCTCAAAAATATCATCTTGTCAGGAAGCTGAGGCAGGAGATTCACTTGAGCATGGGACAGGCCAAGCTGAGCCACACCACAAGATCCTATTTCCAAATAAAATGAAAGGCATTTATTACATTCATCTGAAAAGCTTCCTCAAAGACAACTTTCACCTATCCTGGGTAGAAACTCTATTGAAAACAATCATCATTAGTTATTGTTTATGCATTAAATAATTCATGAGTAACAGAATTAGCCTATCACCAAGGAAGTCACTTGCAAAATGACTTGGAAAGTCTAATCCCTTCTGAGGAAAAGAAAATGTTTATCTGAAAGGTGATACTCTAACTAGTTGCTGCTGCCTCAAAAAGTTATTTTACTTGATTGCAAGTTGCTAAAAATTTTCATTTTGCTTTTTTTCTTGGTGCTTTTGAGAGACCAAATTGCAACTTACAAGGACTATTATTAGGGTCTGAATAGAAAGTGGTTAAATGAAAAATATCATGTTCACATTCACGAATCATTGTAATTGTGCCATTAAACAGCAGCTTTGAAGCAGGATCCACACTTTTATTTGTGTTTCACTACTTAAAACTATGTAGCAGTTATTAGCTCTTTTACAGTAGTTAAATACACTGTAGTTTACAATGTTGATGTTAAAAGTTAGATTTGTATTGACTCATTAACTTCTTCCTATTCGTTTAATATTGATTAAGTAATAGATGGTAGTTTGACTGAATTCTCTGCTTTTATATCAACTGTTTTTAAAAGCAAAGTTGGACAGAATCCAATCAGGCAGATAATTATATTAGATAGAATGGATTATGAGCAGCAACAAACTCAACAATAGTCAGGCTTATTTCTCTGCTATATAACCTATCTGCTGCCAGTGAAGCATAGATCTGCTCCACATCACCCTCAATCTAGGACGTGGGTGGTGGGACACCTCTGCCTGGGACAAAAGAAGTCCCCAACAGGGAGACAAACAACATACTGAAAGCCATCAGATAGTTCTATATGCTTCTGCGAGAAGTATCATTGCTCACCTCTGCTCATATTTTATTGGTGAAAGCAAATCACATGACTAATCCTGAGCTCAAAGGGGAACAAAATATACACTCCTTTCACAAGGCAGGCGACCATAAGGAGGGGCCCCAAAGTACATGGCCAGAGTCATATGTTATACAGTAATTAATGACCATGCCAACATTCTTCATAAAATGAGTGGCTTCCACATATAGAAAGTATATAGGAAAAAAATACCATTGTATTATTCATGGAAGAGAAAAATTAAGTCTCATTTAAGAAAAAGAAGCGCAAATAAGTGAAACTGACTTGAAATATTAAATAGGCAGTGCATACTGCAACATCCAAAACTTACTTGACTACTGAATCATTTTGTTGTTTTCTTTTTCCTTTTTTTTTTCTTTTTTCTTTTTTTTTTTTTTTTGAGGGCAATGGGACTCTTGTTCCATGAAAGACACTTGGAAAAGTGCTGAAGCAGACTCTTCTGGACAATGTTTACATTAGGTAATTACTGTGAATATTATCTTGACTTGATGCTTTAGTTAAAACATCTGCTCAAAACTGCTAAATGACTCCATTTAGACAACACATGACTAATTAGACAGGAATGGCCATGACACAGCTAATTCAACCATGACAATGTAGATTTCCTTACTCTCCTTCTCCTTATGACCAGATTTAAAGAACTGTTCAGGAAAGTGATCATGCAGTCCATTATCACGACTTTAGGAATAGAGAAGGAAAATGTAATCACTGAATGCTCCCATGACCCATACTGTATTTGACTGTTACAGATCAACTGAATGCTCAGCCCACCTCTGGAACCCTGTCAGTGACACACAACTCCAAACATTTTGTGTAAAGGAGTCAATCTGGAGCCAATTTCCCTTCCAGGAGCCAATAAGCCAGAGATGCTGACAGTGGAGAACACAAAGGTGAGGTCCAGTAGTGCATCTTTTGAGTGTGCTCTCTACTCAACTATGAGGTAGAACAGTGCTACTGAGGCTCTGAACTCAGTTCCTGCAGCACACTTCCCTTTGTCTAATCTCAGCACAGCAGCCAGGATGACTTTTTAAAATATAAGTCAGGTCACATCCCTTCTCAACTCAGAGGGCCCTCCTACATTCCTCAAAGTAAAACTCCAAAGCCTTCACAATGACCTGTGAAATCCTGCATGATCTGGCCTTCCGTTGCCTCGCAGACTTCAGTTCCAATCAGCAAACCTGCCCACTTCACTCCATCCCAAACTCTGCTCTCGCTCATGTTTGATCAGGTTCCAACCCAAGTCTTTTGTTCCCATTTCTCCTTCATTCTGCTGTGGCTTGAACTCAGGGCCTGCATGCTATCCCTTAGTTTTTTTCATTCAAGTGACACTTTACTACTTGAACCACAACTCCACTTCTAGCTTTCCCCACCCGTAACGGTGGTTAATTGGAAATAAGAGCCTCATAGACTTTTCCTGCTTGCTTTGGCTCTGAATCTTGAATCTCAGATCTCTGCCTCCTGAGTAGCTGGGTTATAGGCATGAGCAGCCACCAGCACCAAGCTTGTTCCTTCTTTCTTGAAAGCTTCCTTCTTAACAAATATACACAAGTGCCCCCACCATTGCCACCTTCAAATTTCTGTTTAGAGATGCTGACCACATTATCCTGTTCATACGACAAATTTATCCCTGGCTTGTCCCCACCCTGGGCCTGCTGTCTTGTACCCTACTCCATGGCTTTCTTACTTTGCATATATAATTTGCTCCTATCCCACAGCTTATTCATTATGATTACTGTCCATCATGCTTACTACATTGTTTGTACTTTGAATTTCTTTCGGTGCTGAGGATCGAGCCCAGGGTCTTGCAGGTACAAGGCAAGCATCTACCACTGAGCTACCTCTATGGATCCCTGCTAAAACATTTTTTTAAAACTAGGATGGTGGGAAACTTTTGAAGTTTTTCTTCACTTTCTCATCTTCTAATACCTAGCACAGAGTAAGTGCTCAACAAATGTTCAGTGAGTGATGAAAAGTGTGGCCAAAACAATGGACATTGGCCTCACAGACTGAACCTTAATCCTAACTCTACTATTTATAATCATCTTTGTATATTCAGTAAATTTTAGAAGCTCTCTGCGACCTAATTTCTTAGTTAAAAGGAGTAACATTGATCAAGATGCACTGTGTTTGTAAACTGCTTTGCTGAATGGCAACTCCTTTAAACCACTACTTAAAGGTCATAAAAATATTCAAAACAAAGATAACAAAACCTCATCCATAGAATGCAAGACCTTATGTAGCCAACTCATAGAGGCCATTATCATGGAAAAAGGAGATTCTGGAAGAATATGTGAAGAAAGGATCAGGGTATGCTCCAAGGGGGGGGGGGGTATGATGTTGAAAGGTATTTAGTGGAGAAAGAAGATACTCAAGTTCCTGTGCATTTCTCAGTTTGTATATATAAAGCCAACATGTGTTAAAGATAAAAGTAGATGAAATGTAGACAAAGTGACATCCTACACAGTGGATTTGACGAATAATTCTGATAGTCATTAAAGCAACTGACCAACCTGATGGTTTGAGGGTAAGGGACTTGTCTTAATAGACTTTGTCAAATACTGTCAATATGCAATACAAAAAAAAATATGTATCTCTCAAATTCTTCAGAATCAATAACTCTGCTGTCTCAAGGTTATTCAGGTTGCCTCCATTTTGTGTATTCTAGAATGTCATTATTAACTTTGCTCTTGACATTCTTCCATGAATCTGTTAGACTGGCCTTGGCAGCCTGAAGAGGCCATATGGTGCCCATCCATATGGATGGGCTGGCTGGATTGGTTTTTAGTTTGGGTTTTTTTTACAAATCTTATTCCCTATTGATATTCCTGTTGTGTGAACAGAATAACTTCTATTTAAAAGAGGGAAGATGTGGGGTTCCAGCCTTCCATATTGTGTCAGTTAGAAAACGTGCTCAACTGTGAGGAGCAGAGATCTGCAGAGAGGGCTAAAACAAATTGACTGTGGTATGGCAGCTCTACTGCCTCCTCGCCAACCTTCTGCCTCTCTGAGATCTTTGCCACCTTGGAATTGGGGCTAAGTTGCTTCCTATTCACAGAGTGGCTCCTACAACTCCAGTCTACATTTCTTCCTTCTAGGCAGGAAGACAGGGAAAAGAAAGAACAAAGGACGCATCTCTACTATATGGCTACTCATGTATGTTCATTTTATTTTATTTTATAAAATCCAACAATCTTTCTGCTTGCAATTACTTAGCTAAATTCTACTCATGTAACACCTCTACCCTCCAAACAGGCTTGAAAATGGAGTGTAATTCAGCTAAACACAATGATGCTCCAATAAAATCAGGGTTCTATGCATCACAAAATGGAGGTAGTGCATAATTGAAAAGATATCTAGTGGGGCTGGGGGTGTGGCCTAGTGGCAAGAGTGCTTGTCTCATATACATGAGGCCCTGGGTTCAATTCCCCAGCACCACATATACAGAAAATGGCCAGAAGTGGCGCTGTGGCTCAAGTGGCAGTGCTAGCCTTGAGCAAAAAGAAGCCAGGGACAGTGCTCAGCCCCTGAGTCCAAGCCCCAGAACTGGCCAAAAAAAAAAGAAAGAAAGAAAGAAAAGAAAAGAAAAGATATCTAGCAACCTTTTATCTATATAACTTATTTCTGCAGTAAACAAAGATGTGGGGGGATAGTCGCTATAGGCTGCTATTACCTTTCTAGTTACCTTTGCACCAATTATGAAGTGAACATCTTTCCATTAGTTTCCAAAGTTGTAGTGTCAAGAAGTT
Source organism: Perognathus longimembris pacificus (assembly GCF_023159225.1). NCBI lineage: Eukaryota > Metazoa > Chordata > Mammalia > Rodentia > Heteromyidae > Perognathus > Perognathus longimembris. The sequence continues at coordinate 17,224,193 of NC_063161.1, read as the reverse complement.
ATTTTGAAGACAGTCTGTATGTTGCTAATTACTTTTACTCCACTTCAGCTCTTGCTGACTGGGTCTCAATGTGGCTGACTGTATAGGTGACTCCAGCTATTCTTCCCAGGGCTCTGTGAGAAGAAACACTTCTCAGAATCTCATCACTGGGATTATCATCACTGCTGCAAGGCTCCAAAATCAGAAGCCCCCTTGAGTGACCAAGAACCCTGAATGCTTCTTACCCCTGTACAAAACATGCTGTAAAATTGATATTTGGGGAGTTATATTCATTGTGAACTTAGAAAACACTCTAAGACTGCTTTAAGTACTCATTAACACTTTCAGATCACCAGGGAGTTATTTGGGTACATTTCACCCTTGCCAACAACTTCTAACTAATTTACTAAATGACTCCTTAGTTGGCTGAAAGAGTTATACAGCTTAAGAAAGGATCTAATGAAAGGATCTTAAGAGAGGATCTCATGCAGTATTCCATCCACTCAGAAGATCTGGCCTCGAAAGAATTATATATTTCTGTTATTGTTCATCATGTTCTCATATTACCTGAAGAATAGGAATGTATAAAAACCAACAACATGATCTAAAGACCCAAGGGTCTGGCCTTGTGAGACAAAGTCATGAAACACACACACACACACACACACACACACACACACACACACACACACACACACCTTTCCCTCTCTTCCACTCCTAACCCTTTCCTTTTGTGCTCTAAGCACAATAGAACCACACCCATTCTGAAAATAGAATCTTTTAATTTTGGACTTGCTTTCTTTCGATGTGGCTTTCAACTTGTCAAATATAATCTGTTCTGTCCACACAGTCTCAAGAGGACATCAGCCACAGAATCTGTGGTGTCAGATGAAAATGACATCGAATGCAAATGCAAAGCAATGCAGAGGTGATGAGCAGGAAGCTCTCCCTCCCCAAGGGGGAAAGAACAAGATGCCGGACCCGAAACAAGCAATTGCAACAAATGACACAAGCCTATACAAATAATAACTCAGAGCCACAGCCAGTCATAGTGGACAATTCCCAAAAACTGTATGTCCTCACATCTCTCGTCACTCCCACTGAGACATTGTGAAAAGAAGGCCAAACCACCCTTCATCAGGATATGCTGATTCAGACAGACAGCTAAGCCAAGGTGGCTTTGGTGAACACACTCTCTGGGATGAAATGAGTTCCCCTGTGGTCTGCTGCCCTGTTACTGTTAAACTGAAACCAGAGAAGCTCAGAGTTGCTAAGAGATTGTCACATTGCTGCTGGAAGAATTTACACAATTGATGCCCTCGGGCAAGTAGTGCTGAATCTGTCAGTATTCAAGTCTGTGTAATTTTTTCGGCTATTTCTTCATTCCAGCCTAAGTAGAGCACAGCCTTCTTTCCACACTTGCAGAGTGAGCTTTTGCAGCCTAGGTAGTTCTGGGGAAGGGCAAAGAGTGGCTACCAGAGGTGTGGTTTCAAGGGCTGAGCCAGCTGCAAAACTGTGAAGAAAGCAGACTTGTCAGCACCAGGGTTATGGACAGCTCCAAGAATAGCGGGGGGAGGGGGGTGGAGGGGAAGAGTGGAAGGTGAGCCCAGGCAATAGTACAAATAAGGAAATCTCCCTAAAACCTAGAAGTCATAACAGCTGGAATATGAAACTTCCTGAGCAGTCTGACAATGGTATTATGCCAGGAATGCAGAGCAGAGTTAAATGGGTAGCCAGGTGCTGGTCCTCATGTCTGTAATCCTAGCTTCTCAGGAGCCTTTGATCTGAGGATCATGATTCAAAGCTAGCCTGAGCAGGAAAGTCCATAAGATTTTTATCTCCAATTAACCATTCAAAAAAAGCCAGAAGTGGTGCTGTGGCTCAAGTGGTAGAATGATAGCCTTGAGCAATAAGAGCTCAGGGACAGCGCTGAGGCCCTGAGTTCAAACCCCTGAACCAGCACACACACACACACACACACACACACACACACACAGAGAGAGAGATAAAAATATGTAGCACAGATGTTGCTCAGTTTTCCTATCCCTTTTCATGCTAATCAGAGATTCAATGTCTATTGCCCCAACTGAGATAGTAAAGACATCCTGTAATTTCACATACCCTTGCCACAAGTTCATTTCATCAGAAGAACATCTAACTCAAGCATAGCAATCCATCAGCTGGCCAGAAACCCATCTGATCTTCTCCATCTCTCAAGAATTTAAAGTAAAAGATAATACTGATTGCAGCCCCATAGTGCCAAAAATCTAGATTTCTAAAGCCATTGAGAGTAAAGATCAGTCCATGTCATAACTTAAAGTCACATACAATTCAGAATTATGAGAGAGCAGAAAATAAGAGACCTTAGAAGCAACCTATTATAGTAAAAGAACGAAGAAGCTATACAGACAGGAGAAACAATAAAATACAATGTGACCCCAGAGAAAAACAAGAATGAGAAAGTGAACTGCCTGACAGCATCCTGATTCCCAAAAGGTCTGGTGCTTTTACTCTTCTGATGGGTGTTCTTAACTCCCCTACATCGACAGAACCCAACCCAGAAGTCCTGATCTATAGTGGCCTCCCACATTCATCATGTGTCCTGTTGTTATCATGGTTCAGTCCTTCTGGACAGATTCTGAGACTCATTCAAGAGTAAATTCTTATCATAAAGATCCCTAAGGATTGAGTCCCAAATCAAAGAAATATGTCAGAACTAAAACAGAGTAGGAAGGAGCAATTCTCCATCTCTTGGTCTCACTCAGAGATTCCAGAGTCTCTCTACGATGGTGTCTCCATGGTACTCTGAGCTCTGCTCCATCCCCTTCTCTACCAACCAGCTTATTCTTTCCTTCTCTTCTTTCCTTTCTTCCTACTCTGCTGTTTTCCTCTACTTCAAAGATTCTGCCCCCTTTGTCATTTGTGCTTCTTCATAGCTTCAGCCTACTGTGATTCTTCATGGCCCTATCTTAGCTCATATTGTCTCGTTATAAATTCCTTCTGTTTCAGATCCCACCGCTAACTACATTTTCTAGTTCACCTTCAAAGTAAGAATATGATTAGCCTTGCTTATCCTTTTGCACCAGGGCACCAGCTGCTGGCCAGCCTCTGACGTGACTATTCTTGGATCAAAGCCCACCTCTTATGCAAACGGTTCAGGCCAGTAGGCTAGGGTCAAAGTATAAAACCAGTCATCTTGGCCTGCCCATTTAGAAGAGGGTATGAGTCTGGCAGACATGTTTACGATACATTTCACATAACAACCACAAATGCCCTTGAGATATCATCCTCCAATTTTTCCAAGAAACAGCCAGTTTTATAACTTCTATATATTTAAAAATTTTTGCTAAGCTTCATATTTTTTCAAAAGTAACGTGCCCTACTTCTATTATCATAAATATTATATTAAGTATTTTTAAAAGCATCATTTTATAGGGCAAATGTATATTAAACATGTATTGCACTCTATGCTAGGTACTGTAAATACAGCAGTGAGCATAAAAGGGTCTCTCCCTAAGGAACACAAGATATCACATAATTTATCAACTAAATCGGGGCACTCTGAGAATGAAAAATGATTGCTACTAATAATCAGATCAGGACTCAACTGAGAATGTGCCAAATAAACCTGAGCACATGTTTCCATTTGCATATTCCAGCCAACATTTTAGCATGGCTGTATATTTGAAGCGAGTGCCAGATATAAGGCCTTCACTCTCTTCTCAAACAATAATTTCTAAAACTCAGAAAATTCTTCCCAAAGATTTGGGGGCAAAAGAGGCCTTTAATTGTCCCTCAGACTTTGGCATCTCCATTCTATACTTTAGAAAACATGCAGGGTCTTAGATCAACACAAAAAACAAGGTAAGGAAAGAATAAAGTAATAGTAAGGAGTGAACACTCAAGTTTATCTATTAGTTATCATGTGTGAGATACAGGATCAGAGACTTTCTATGTATGATCAAAATTAACCTCATGAAAACATTATGATCTGAGCATTATTATACACATTCTTCTGAAGAAGAAAATGAAGTATGAAGTGTCTAAGATGCCAGGGAACTAAATATTGAAACTAAAATTTGACACCAGCTATAGCAAATGCCACTACATCTCACCATCTTTCAAAAAAATCAAATTTAAGAACTTAAAACACTGAAATATTATATCCCCTAGAGTCCCCTCGAAGATAAATGTTATGGGTATATAGCAATAGTCTAGTCATAAGGGTCATTTCTTCCACATTATCAGCTTCTCAGCTTACCCCAAGCAGAAATGAAGAAAATGAGCTTAACTGGATACTGTTTCTTGGAACATTTCTCATGGTCCTCATGTAGGTGGTATCTGAATTTGCCATGTAATTTTAAAATGAGATTTTTGAAGGCAATTAAAGGAAAACATCTGAAGAGTGCTGTTAGCCCAGAGAAAAATGCTCAAAACGCTGAATTAATTTTCTATCCGTTGGGTCTAAGAGTGATTTTATTGATACTAGATTGGTTAATTACAGAAATATGTCCAATGCTGTTTTGACAAATAACATCACAACTCAGATATCTGTTCACTTTAATAGAATTTGACCTGCATCAACTTTTTCAAAGCATGAAAGTAAAGAAAAGTAGATTTTGCTGGGAGGGTTTTGTTATGTTTGTTTGGATTTTTCCAATAGTTATATCTATATGTACTGCCAGAGGAAAATACTTTGAATCAAAGTCACAAGGGGGAGAAAAAGAACACTTGAAATAAAACCACCTGTAAAATATTTTTATTGCCCTATGTTAGAAAAATTCATTTACAAACTAACACTAAAAGAATGTCAAAAATCATATCATATCCGTGATTCCTTTCATCTCTGCCTCAGATCCCAATTGCACATTTTGGATTAAATGTCTTTGGAGGCCCTGTATTGAAAACACTGCAATTGGAAGATCCTTCTCCACCAGAAAAAAAAAATCTCTTTTTTTGTCCTGAGGTCTTTCTTGAGACAAAAGAGCTCTATATTTTAGAAATGCTGAAACTAAAGTTTACCTTTGTGTCCTTATGTACTGAAAATTTGAGAGACAAGCTGGAAGAATAGAGGTTGATTAGAAAATGGGATTTTCTTTAAGATGTAAATGTTTGGGCTCAATACACAAATGGAATGGGTAATTTTATTTAATATAAAAGGGAAACAAAATCCCTTTGTCCTAAATAAGTAAATGATGTCTCTATTCCAGAACTTTCACTGTACTTTACCTTCAGATCCCAAGCTGCAATTCAAACCAGTGTTTTAAAATACTTGGAGTCTTTATTCAGCTTCCATTTCCTCCATTAACAAGAAAATATAATCTTCTTTCATGTTGTGTAGCTGATAACAAAAACTGGCTAGCATAAGAAAGCCCCGCTGAATTCACAGTCGGCTTTGCAGAGCTGAATTGTATAGAAAAAAAAATGCAACTACTTATTGTCTCGCTGAATTATGGATTTCAGGAAACTGTTTAATAAGGAAGAAAACACTTAAGACAGTTTCTATTGAATTTTGTGCATGCAGAAAACTCACATGTAACAGGAACTGATAACACAGTTTGTTGAGAAAATTAAATTGAAATTTTACGATAGTTTAGAAGCCTAGATATCTCCACAAGGACAAATCCCACAATTATTGGCATAGTAGTAATCTGAGAAGTGTAATTACATTTTTAAGTAGTCAAATCTTTCTTTACCTGCAACTTTAGATTAAAAACTTGCCCTATTCCTGTGTCCTTCATTTAACTCTCAGGTCTCCAAAAGAACTAGTAGCCCCCCAAATGTGTGCTGCTTGCTCTCTTTCAATTTCTCAATTGTTCAGGAGACTAATCAAACTAATAATTGTAACCCCTCTGTACATCACCTTTATAATAACAATTTTAAAAGCTAAAATAATCAAGCTATGTTTCTCAGCCAGTGGTGAAACTCTTAAAGCTCATGTCTTAAATTCTATCCATTTTTTTACCTTCTCTGAACTTACCAACCTTGTAGATACAAAGTAGGCCCCTGGAAAATGTTTATTACTTGATTTGAAATTACACAGTAAACCTCAAAAGTACCTAGTAATGCTTTTTATGTTTGTTATTTGTCAATGGTTGATGCATTTAGTCTTGGTGGTAATCTACCACAAGTCTGCTAAATGATTAAACCAAACACAGTCTTCATACTGTAGCAGAAGCTCCCAGGCTAGGATGAGGGAAACAAACCATAAATTGTAAATAATAAACCCAGACATGATGGAAACATGGGAGAGAAGCATCTAATTCACAGGAAGATCGAAAGGTGGTAGCTGGAAGGAGGAGCCATGGTGGGAGCACAAAGATTCTTGGCAGAAGAAAAATCATATAACCAAAGTTAAGACTATGCAGCAAAACCATATATTTTGGAATTGCAAACCATCCAGTCAGATTAGGTAAAGTATATCTTATCTTAAAACCTGACTTGATGTAGAATGGAAAAGCTAACTGCAATCTAGATAATTGTAGATTTCCCTTTATTCTAGTCACATACTGTATCTCACTGTATATCACCATATCTCAGGCAAATCCCAATGTCCTCTAAGGCCCTCCCAGGCACAACAGTTAACATCAAAACATGAAAATTATTCCAGGTAATTCATATTGAATGAGCTAACAAAAAAAACTTTCATATAAGAATTAGTAGCCAACTCTAATTTTCATTTTCCATCTCATTTCCATGATTGGAAATTCAATCCTCAGGGTTTAAAAGGAAAGGGGTTTTTTTTTCCAATCAGTGAAAACCCAAACATTGAGAAGACTGCACCAAAAAAATAATAAATGAATAATAAACGTTTACATGTAAATCTAAATAAATATGTTATTATTAGTATATTGCAGTATTGGTACTATGCTTAGTACCCACAAGTTTTCTAGAGAGTGGTTTTATCTGTGTCCACATTTCTGTTTACTTTAATGCCATCATTCAGCATAATGTACTTATTGTTGATAACTTAATATTGGAATAGGTAGAATACTGTAATAGAGAGTTGGTCTTATATCTCCAACCTAGGCTACGTTTGTGGTAATCTCTCTTGACTGTATACTTGTAGCCCAAATTAGTTTTCAAAGTGCATGCCAAAATAGCAAATGGAGAACTCTGAATTGTGCTATTGAGAGTTGAAAACAGCCATGCCTAATGGCGTATACCAGTGATCCCAGCACTCGTGTGGCTGAGGCAGAAAGGTTATAAGTTCATGACAATCCTGGGCTACATAGTGAGTAAGACACTAGCCACAGCTACAAGACTTGGCCTCATAAAAGAAAAGGAAACATAAAAAATAAAACATAAGGATGAATTTATAAACAGTTTACAGGACTGATACAACTTGATTACCACTGCAGTATTCCCTCACCCATCAAGCAAGCACATCCCAGCACTATATGTTGTCAAGTAATAGAGGAATATTCATTGAATTGAAAAGAGCCAGAGTAGGACATTAGATTACAACTTTTATATACAGACGAAGTACATCATAGCAACGCCTTTTCTTCTTTTTATCTGCTTCCCCTTTCCCTTCAGGCAAAAAATATAAATGAAAAATACCTTCTACCTTCAATCAAATACCAAAGATAAAAAATGCCGATTGCTTGCTTGACTGCTCACAATGAAGGTATAACAAATGTTAATCTATTTTTGCAGCCCACAGAGAGGAGAGGCTGGAAAGGGGAGAGGGGATTAGAAGAGCTTTTCCTCGGTGGCATTTTTTGAGACTTCCAAATGCTCTTAGAAGCTACTTAACAACAAAATCAGTTGATCCTATTGTTGTGGCTCAGAATTCTGTTTCCATTATACAGTAGCTGAGTGAGAAGGCTACGGTGCTGGAGTGGCATTAATGCTTTGCCCATGGATACTTGCAAAAGTGTTTAATTATAGGACTTTAAAGTAGTCTTACAAAAATCCCCCTAGCCTGCCATGAGACTTGTATCCCCTGGGCCTAGGTCCACCCAAGGGGGGGGGGCGGGGGGCAGTGTGCAGAATATCAAAGCTCAGATCACTACCTCAGAAGATCCATCTCACCAAGTTGGATTTCTGAAACTAAGTCTGCATGCTTCAACCTATGCACCCGCAAGGATTTCACCTCTCCTCTATGGTAAGTGTGTGCAGGAGGCCTCTCCTTCCTGACTTTCACTTTGCTTCTGGTGGTGCTGTCAAAGCTGCTAGGCTCTGCCTCCTTTGCTGCAGCTACTGACCCTACCCACCAACACACAATCATCCATACCCTGCTCAGAGGCTACTGAGGACAAACCGAGAAGCAAGGAAAAGGAGATTATCCTTCCTCCCCTCCAGCCATGTTAAGTTCACACATCTACTTGTCTAGTATAAAAGTATTATTAATTACTATTTAAGTCTATTTTCTTTGAAAAGCATATTATCTTCCATGACATGTGTGATTCTCAATCAGTTAAAGTCCTTTTGGAAAAAAAAAAAATCTCTTAGGTCACTCCAAAACAAGGAACTTCTTCTCTACATTGCCTTTGACTCAGGACTGCAGCATCAAGCATTCAGGAGGTTGAGATAGGACTAGTGGAAGTCAAAAATAGCCTGGGCTACATAGAAAATCGTAGGCCAGCCTAGATTATAGCAAGATCCTGATTCCTGGGTATAAACTAGTACAACCACTCCGGAGAACAGTATGGAGGTTCCTCAAAAAACTCAGCATAGGCATACCCTATGACCCAGCCATACCATCCTCCTAGGCATCTATCCTAAACAGCAGGATCCAGGATACCACAAAGACACCTGTTTTTTTATCTGTGCAATTCACATTAGCCAAAATATGGAAACAACCCAGATGCCCCACTACAGATGAATGGATCCAAAAAAATGTGGTACCTGTACACAATGGAATACTACATAGTGTTGAGAAATGATAAAATAATGGCCTCCACAGGGAAATGGTCAGATCTTGAACACATAATGTTGAGCGAGACAAGCCTAGAACACAGAGAACAAAGGCATATGGTCTCCCTGATATGTGGTTGTTAGGGCGGGGGGAGAACAGTAGAGATCATGTCTGTAAAATGACAAACTTCTTTTCAAATGGTATTTCCACATGTTTGGGTCAGCGACTTTAGAGTATGTCTCTAAAACCAAACAATTACTAAAAAAAACATAAAAAGGTCTAGGACAGACTATCAGAGAACCACAATAGCTCAACAGCTATGTACATATGATTATATAAGATGAGGCTAAGCAAAATGAAATCCAAGAGATGGAAATAGGAGGGTTTTATTGATGTCATTATGTTTAATGTACTAGGTGAATTTCCTTTGGCGTACCCCCTGTGGTCACTGTATATGATTTTGGTACACTGGATATTGCATATAGGCTTATCTGAACTAGGAAAAGGAAAGAAAAATGAGGGAGGGTGTAACAAGTAAGACAAGAAATGTACTCACTACCTTACTATGTAACTGTACCCCCTCTGTACATCACCCTGTCAATAAATTTTAATTTTTAAATAAAAGTGTGCAACATCAACTCTGGCCAGCTAGTCTAACCAACACATTTCCAACATGCCACTCACCCCAATTACAGAAGACAGTTCATTAAAATAAATATCTTAATATAGAAGGATAGGTAGATATGTCGGTGCAAAACTCTGACATACTTTTAAAGCTAGAGCTTTCCCCTTCCTTTTTTTTTTTTTTTGTCAGTCATGGGTCTTGTACTCTAGGCCTGAACACTGTCCCTGAGCTCTTCAGCTCAAGTCTAGTGCTCCACCACTTGAGCCACAGTGCCACTTCTAGTTTTCTGGTGGTTAACTGGAGATAAGGGTCTCATGGACTTTCCTGCCTGGGCTGTCTTTGAAATATGATCCTCAGATCTCAGCCTCCTGAGTAGCAAGGATTACAAGTGTGAGCCACCAGCACCCAGCAAGCTTTCACTTTCTTATGGGGTAGAGCATAGAACCTAAAACATAGACTTATTCCCTCAGGATCAGTTAAACCTTCAGGAAGTAAAGGATAAGGCCCAGTCACATGACTTTCAGCAACCTTAGAGATCTGTACACTGGCCCACAAAGGAAACCTTTCAGGTCACCATATACTGCTTCACAGTCAGTGACCAGTGGACTTCAACCAAAATCTTTCTCTCAATCCAAGGCAACACATACTTTTTCTCCCTCCCTACCCCCTTTTTATGGCTCCTGAAGATCTCATCTGACAAAGTATACTAACACCTAGTTTGTAATCCTAGAGGTAAAAGGATCAAGAGTTTGAAACCAGCCTGGGCTACAATAATGAGTTCCAGGACAACCAAGACCCTGTATCAAAAGGAGAGAGGAAGGGAGAGACGGGGGAAAGAGGGAAGGAGGGAAAGAAGAGGGAGGAAAGGAAGGTACAAGGGAGGGAGAAAGAGAGAGGGAAGAAAAGAAGGGGAGGGAAGGAAGGAAGGGAGGGAGGGAGGGAGGGAGGGAGGGAGGGAGGGAGGGAGGGAGGGAGGGAGGGAGGGAGGGAGGGTCTCTGTCAACCAGCAGACCATGAAGCAATGACAATTGGGTCTTTATATAGATGGAGCTTCTCCTTAAGCTTCCAAAACTAGGCAAGAGAACCCCTACTGGAATTATGAGAGCAAACTATGCATGAAGCCACTTGTCTGCTTCTCACAGAAAAAGAGTTTGGATAAATAAATAGTCCTCATGTAAGTCTTCTACAGTCTTCATTAGTGGTATTACTCTCCAAGCCAAGATGGAGATGACTAGCTGAGCCATTCCCCTCCCAGATGACCAGAACCATTTTTTTCCTATGCTTTGCTCTTCACCTTTCCTCATTCTTTCTTCACCATTTTCTCTTTGTTCAGTCTCTGTTCAATATGAACTTGATTCAAATTATTCTAATACCTGCATTTTCTTTCTAATACATATTTACTCAATATATTTCAGCTCCACTTACTACTTTGTTGGGGCTGTTTTTCTCTTCCATCATGAGTTTGTGGACAATACAAGGAAGCCCAAATTGAAGATTGGTCTATCTAGCTTATCTAAGTTTATTATATTTTTTTTCAAAAAGAGCACCATATTCACTGGAAAATAGGCTTTATTACTCCCGTGGTGCAAGAGAGAAATCATGAAGATTCACTGAAAGATTTAATCATTGTAGTAACCGGGAAATTACCACCTGCAACTGCTCCACTAAGGTCTAAGACTGCTTAATTAATCCAAGAGACTCTTGCACTGAATGCCCAGTGGGGTTGTGAAAATCATCACTCAGTAATTCAGAGGTCTTTCAGGAGATCAGTACTTTGACCTGCCTACAGAGGTCCTTGAGATTTCATCTGGTTTCTTGGAGAGCTGGTTATCTTTAAGGAAAGAGGGAAGGAACACAATCTCTGAAACAAAGAGCTTCATGCAGAAATGAAGCACTTCCTGGAGGGAGTCATAATGCCTGGAGAAGGCATAGCAGCCCATGAATCATAAACAGAAAGATCTGCAGGAAACTAGCAAGTTTCTCAGTCACAGAAGGAAAAGATATCCTGGATAGTTAACCTAGTGCAATAGACAATAAGGCTAAATAAAACTTTACTGTCTAGGAACACAAGACAAAAATTTAAGAATATAAGGTTTCTAGAGCTTATGTTCAAATCCTAACTTACTATTTGTTGCTTGTATCATCTTCCTAAGCTTAAACTAACATAGGTGCCCATAGGCAGGTGAATGGATAGAGACTGTGATATATACAAACAAGGGATAATTATTTTGGCTATAAAGAAAAATGAAATCACACTGTTTTCAGAAAACTACATAGTAACAGGAGATCATCATATTAAATGAAGTCAATCTCACAAAGACAAGTGTTGCATGTTTTCTCACGTATATGAAAACTGAATGGGGGGAAATGACTTGAAATAAAAGGTAGACTATTTAGGATGTGGAAGAATAAAGGGGAAGGAGATGAGGGGGTTGTATAAGGGTGAATGTGAACAAAACACATAATACACATGTATGGAAATGTCAAAATGAATCCCTTTGCATAATTAATATGCAGTAAAAACAGAATTAAGTACTACACATACAACACATGCTTGAACTTCTGAAACACTGTGAGTGAAAGAAGTCATGGACAGGAATTTATGCTATATGATTTTATTTATGTGGTCTTCGTGCAACAATGATAGAAAACAACAGTGGTTTAGTCTCTGTGAAGGGGGAATAGAAAGCTGATGAGACAGAAGCAAGAATCGGCAAGATATAAACTTTTAGGGTAATAGAAATATTCTATATCTTATTTGAGAGATGGTTTGTCAGAGATCATTGAACTAGATAATGTGTGTTTTATTGAATCTTAGTTGTAGCAATGTTTAAATAAAAGATGTTTCAGATTAACAAAGACTGGTATTGAAAGAATTTACCAAAGTCTCCTTAAAAGTGTTAAAAGATGTTTCCCAGAAAGAGGGAAAATTAAACCTACAATAAAGAAATGAGAGTAAAGAAACAGAGGGATATTGTCAAAAGTATTGACTGATGGTGTTCATGCACATTTTAAGTGGTGGAACTTTTACATAATACTACTACACAATAGTAGCTGAAGATGGAGATCAGTGCAGCACTTTAGCACCACTTGTGTTCAGCAAAACAAAAGATCAAGAGAAAAAGAAAGACTTAAAGAGTAGACAAGAAGAATCCAAACTGTCATTACTCACAGACAATAGTGTTGTTTACACAGGAAAATCTATAAGAATATCTAAAAGAAAAACTATAAAAAGCAGTAAGAGCTTAGTGGATATAAAGTCATATACAAAAATCAATAACATCTCTATAAACCAGAAACATCCAATTAAGGAAGGTATAATTTAGAAATTGTCTCATTCACAAGCAGTAACAAAAATATAAGAATGTAGGGACATAGTTGGCCAACTGTATGTATTAATATTACAGCAACAGTATAGAGCTTTATTGAAGTAAATAAATTTTCAAGTCTGGAAAAATGTAGAATGTTCATGGGTAAGGAACACTCTATATTCTAGGGATGACAGTTCTTTCCAAAGTAATCTATACAGCCAATGAATTCCAGTCCAATTCACATGGGGTTTTCATAGACCTTGTCAGGCTGATGGTAAAATCCCAATGAAACAACAAAGGGCAAAGAATAAACAAGTCAATTTTGAAGAACAATAATGAATGAGAACTCATCCCCAAAGACACCAGTATTTATCATAAAATCATATCATACAGCAATGTGAGAGACAGTGCACAATTGAGACAGAATAGAGAGCCTAGAAACAGATGTAGTTTTATGTATTGGAACAGACTCATAGCACAAGAGGCCTTGAAAGTTTAGTGGAAAAAATACTCTGTATTTTCTTATATATCTTTCACAAAATCTCCTTTAAAAATAATAAATCTGGGCTGGGAATATGGCCTAGTGGCAAGAGTGCTTGCCTCGTATACATGAGGCCCTGGGTTCAATTCCTCAGCACCACATATACAGAAAATGGCCAGAAGTGGCACTGTGGCTCAAGTGGCAGAGTGCTAGCCTTGAGCAAAAAGAAGCCAGGGACAGTGCTCAGGCCCTGAGTTCACGGCCTAGGACTGGCCAAAAAAATAAATAAATAATTAATAAATAATAAATAAATAAATAATAATAAATAAAAATAATAAATCTTTTAATACAAACCATTGAGAAGGCTGTGGAAAGTGGAAATTCCTATGCCTAATTGGGGGAGGCGGAAAAGGAATAAACTTTCAGCACCTTGGAGAGCAGTTTGTAATCCCAAGTAACCTTTAAACAAATGCACACCATTTTCAAAATAGCAGTTCCACCCTGAAATATCTACCCCGGACCATCTAAAGGCTCATCAGGGTAGATGATATAATGCAGTTTATTTGTAAAATGACACACTCTATGTTATTATAATAAACTAAATCTTAAATGTTCGTGGGTTTAAAAAACTGAAGTACAAAATGTTATATACAGGTTTGAGCATAACAGGTTCAAATAATTAGGACTTTCTTTAAGGCCAAGGTCAAAAAAATTTCCTGAGGTATATGGGCTTCAGGGCTATTTTATGATAAGGGAAGGGAGATGCTAGAAAAGCAGCCAAATGTGCCCTAAATGTTCTTTGAGTAGTACTATAAACCAGCCTTGGGCAAACCATTTTGTGTACATTATGTAACAACTCTACAGAAGAAGCAGTATTTTACACACATAATAGCTGCAGAAATTGAAGGATGGAAACTTTTTGGAACTTTGTCAAGATCACACAACTAATAGATGATGGAGTCTGGGCCCCCATCAGTAAGACTGACTTCACAGATTACCTTTGCCTCACCCTACTACATAGATTCTTTTTTTTTTTTTTTGGCCAGTCCTGGGCCTTGGACTCAGGGCCTGAGCACTGTCCCTGGCTTCCTTTTTGCTCAAGGCTAGCACTCTGCCACTTGAGCCACAGCGCCCCTTCTGGCCGTTTTCTGTATATGTGGTGCTGGGGAATCGAACCCAGGGCCTCATGTATACGAGGCAAGCTCTCTCGCCACTAGGCCATATCCCCAGCCCCCCATAGATTCATTTTTGTCTGTTTATATTATCCACATTTCTCTACTTGCAGAATGGGGGTACAGCCTTCATTTCTGGTGACTCCTTGGAGGAATCTGACTTCCCTGGGTCACTTCTGACATTTGCCTTTCTCTAATGCACTTTACAAATAAGGAAGCCACTACACCAAAGCCCCTGAGTCTGTCACCATGCCCAGAGTATGAAATCTTGTTTTCTTAGAATAAGATTTGTGATATCTGTTCGAGGAACATTTGTCTTAGCATTTACAGAGACTCCCTTCCTTTTGACATTCATTTAATTTGTTTTTCTTTAAATCTGGAGTTTCAAACAACTGAGATACTAGCCTCTTCTTGAGAGAAAAGATCTTAAATGAGCAGTTTTCACTTCAAGAGGAAAGGTCTTTTTATTCTTTCATAAACCCTCCAGAAACTTGACATCCATGCTGGGCTAGCAGATGCTCAAGTCTCATATTTGACTACATAGGGACTAACCTTGGGCTTCTTTTGAAAAAATTGGAAATCAATGTCAAATCAGGTGATGGAGAAAGCCAATGAAGTGATTTTGCTCATATTCCCTTGCTGTGGGGCACAAACACTTCTTTTTGTTAGCATTGATCTGAGCACAGATGACAGCCTCTGCTTCTGAAGTGAGAGAGGGAGATCCTTCAGTTCTCTTAACCTGACATAGGTTGGCTTTGCTTTGGACTAGAAAAACAAGATGTATATATTTATTTCTAAAACTTTTTGTTCTGGACAGTATTCAGAAGGCTTCAATTTCTACCGCTTTGGCCCAACTGGCTGAAAGACTCTGTATATGTCATCTACTCTAGTATCTATAATGACTGCCATTAAATTCCTAGGTCAACCCAAGGAGTAGCTGTCAGGATAATTAGCCCCAGGACAGGCCTATAGAAGAACCAGTCTCAAATCCTCAATGTAAAGGACAAGGAAAGCGAGTGTCTTCTTTCTTCACTCACATACTCAAATACAAAACAAATTTTTATAGCCAGGAGTTGGAGAGGGAGGAAAGGAGTACTCCATAAACCAAGAAATTTCTCCCACAGACACCAACAGGATGTCCCATAGTTTAACTCAGCTCCAACTCTCTACCTGGAAATAACATCAGATCCCATGGTTTGAGGACTCAATCCCAGAAAACTGACATGAAAATTCAGCTTTGACTTCTGTGTTCTTCCAGCTGAAGGACTCTGGGAAAAAATAAATAAATACTTATGTGTCTCTCTAACCCTCATTTCCATACATGTAACCTGACGGGACATTTAAGGAAAAAAATACAACCCCAAGGTTGCTTAGATGGAATAGAACCCTCTTACAAAAGACAAATTAACAATGGAAAAATAGTAGAAATTTGTCAGTGGGCATATTTCTTATAGGCATGAGAGACATTCAGAGAATGAAAAGTGCTCAAAGAAATGTCCTTGATATTCCACCTTCTATGGCATCTTCAACAAAGTACAGCAGGTTGTGAGGGAAGTGATAAGACAAAAATAATAAATAAAAAGGACTTCAAGTCTCTGGGAACAGTAATTTGGAGGAGGGCAAATAGGTGGCAGATAAAGGCTAATTAGCCTAGCTTGTTAGATAACTTCTTCAGGGGCATCCTCTAGGCTAATGAAGGTCGAAAGTTGTCTTTACCCATTAACCTTTGTACGTCTTGGTAGAGGGCAAGGAGACTACCTTTGACATTTGTAACTTTATGTTCTGCTTTAGGCAAATAAAAGACAGGCAGAGAACTTTCCTGGGTCTACTTCTCAATTGTCTTCAGTTCAGTAGTCCTTCACATTTTGGGGTAACATCTTATGGTCATCCCCAGGACTAGCTATTGTGGATCCTATAAGCCTGTAAGAATTCAGTGAGAAAGCACAACAAATTGTTTAGCTCCAGTGCCCTTCCTGGGTTTCTCTCACAATAATTTTAAGCAATTATTATGTGCTTATAAGAGAAATGCAAACAAGAATGACATTTTAGAGTTCTTTAAAGAACTAATGACATCACAGTCATTTTTTCCAGGCCTGGACTTGACCCTTTAATCCCACTAACTCCTATCTGGCAGTACCTCATCCTCTTTGCCTGTCTACTCCATACAACCAGCACCCAGTAAGAACGCAACCTTCAGCTTACCATGATTTCTCATTAATACGGTCATATAGAGTGAATAATAGTATACTTTAGTTGTTTTCCTGAAAGCATGATTATCTGCCAAGTGCTATTGTACCAGATCCATAATATGTACTGCAACAACACTATGATGAAAACTGTTGGTCCAATATAGAGGGAGGATTCTTTTACCATCTAGAAAGAGAAGGCCTCTTACTGAGAGGACCACCTGTTCAGAGGTTTCTTCCATTAAACATGTGTAGCGCACACCATTTTCCTCTTTCCTTCTTCCTCCTTTACTCCTTTCTGCTGCTTCAAGTGTGAGGAGATGACTGAGACCCTATTTGGAATAATGAAGACAAGAGCTACACTCTAGTGATTGTTGAGGGAGAATGGGTAGCAGCTTGAACACTCCATGGCTGGAGCACCATACCAGGCCTTATTGGGAGGAGAGAAGAAAGAAACCCTCTCCTTCATTAATGTTTTCAAGTCTCAGTCCTAACTGGTAGGAGGGGGGCGGTGATAGACTCTACCCAGAATCCATTCTTTGGAATCCATTTTATCCAAACTAAAAAATAGAGTAGCTTCCATTACATGTGGGTTACAACTATTTTTTTAAATGAAGAAACAAAGCCAGGTGCCCGTGGCTTGCACCTGTAATCCTAGCTACTCAGGAGACTAACATCTGAGGATCCCCAATTTAAAGCCAGCCCAGACAGGAAAGCCATAAGACTTTTATCTCCAATTAACCACTAAACAAAATCCAGAAGTGGAGTTATTGCTCAAGTGGTGAAGCACTAGCCTTAGTACAAAAGCTGAGGAACAATATCCAGATCCTAAGTTCAAGCCCCAAGAACAGCACCAAAAAAAAAAAAAAATCAGGAAACATAGTCAAGGAGGTTGAGTGACCAGCCCAAGACTAGACAGGCAGCAGAACTCAAATTTGAGCCAAGATGTATCTAACTGCATTCTTTTGATCACCCTCTTACTGAAACAGGATAGATCAGGAAAAAATGAGACATGGGCAAAAGGAGCTAGGAATCCAGAGACAAACATTCTGTTAATGAGTAGCTCTAGTAGAAACACAGAAGCGCTGCCTTCTTTGCTTTAAACCTTATACTCCCTCATAAGCTGCAGTATTAGTTAAAAAAGAAAAAGAGGAAAAACAGCAGCTCTCTTCCTCTGACCTTGCCTGCTTGCCCAAAATAATTAGTGTGTTCTGAAAACTGAGCAAGACTGTCTTAAAGACATTTATCCTGGAGAGAAAAAGAAGAAGAAAACCACTTGGGAAAACGACTCCTCTTGACACAAAATGTGTTTAAAAGTTTTACCTATCTCAAGGATAGACACCTGTCTTGAAGGGAGCATGTGGCAAAATTCATCCTTTCTTTGAAGAGATTCCCAGACATCAATGACCAAAGTTTGATGAACAGGTCAGTCTTAAAGTCACTGGAGCCAATTGATTAAATGTACCATGTGTGAGAACAGAGGCAAACAGTTATCCTAAGGTGAATTTGAGCCGACCCTATAAATAGCTATGATGTAAAAGTACTTGTTGAACTTATTATCAGATCTGGATTGTGTACTATCTATCTTTCCTTCACTTTGCTGTACTAATATCCTTTGTCTTTACTTCAGTATGTTCTCAAATTCTTTCCTACCACAACATCAAGAACTTGGTTTTCAAGAGCTCAAGAGAGGCCTCCTTCCTTTTGGAGACCTACTTCCTGGAGTATCACTGGTCATGAATTTGGTAATGTTACTATTTCTCCTGATTCCTGTCCCTCGCATAGATTTCTCCCTTCACAGATACAACTGTAGTCTCAGACAGGCACCAGAGGCTCATACCAGTCATCTTAGCTACTCAGGAGGCTGAGATCTGAGGATCACCGTCTGAAGCTAGCCCTGGCAAGAAAGTCCAATAAATTATCTCCAAAGAAGCTGGAAGTAGAGCTCTGGATCTGGTAGTAAAGTGCTAGACTTAAGCAAAAGAAGTTCAGGAGCAGTGTCTAGGCCCTGAGTTCAAGTCCTAGGACCAGCAAAAACAACAACAACCAAAAAAAAAAAAAAAAAACGGCACCAGTGGCTCACACCTGTAATCCTTGCTACTCAGGAGGCTAAGATCTGAGGATCATGGTTCAAAGCCAGCCTGGGCAGGAAAGTCCATGAGACTCTTATCTCCAATTAACCCTTAGAAAACCAGAAGTGGAGCTGTGGCTCAAAGTGGTGAGTGCTAGCATTGAGCAAAAGAGTTCAGGGACAGCACCCAGGCCCAGAGTTCAAGTCCCACAAATGACAAAAAAAAAAAAAAAGGAAGAAAGAAACCTGTAGTCTCCCACTTCTTCTTCTCCAAGGGACCTCCCACAAGAAAATGGACCCTCTACCCAGTCCAGCTGAGGCTGACTCTCTGTTCCATCCCAGGGTAAATACATAAGAACAGTATCCCAGCTGATCTCCCAGAGAGAGGAAAGTAGACATTAATTCAGCTATACTTTCAATACGGTGTTTATTAAAGTAAGGTACAAATATATTTTTTTCATTCAAGTTGAGTCATAGTGAGACTCAAGAGAATTTCTAAATATATGAGTATAATGCATTCCAATTAGTTATTAAAGGAAGCTAGAGGTGTTCAGGGCCTGTCCTTCCATCTCCTGAGAGGGATAATAGGGGAAAACATGCCCTTTTGAAAAAGATTCTAGAATGCCATTGAGGAAAAGAAAATGCTAAGCTGACTTGACCCTTCTGCCATTTCTTTGGATCAAGTTTAATAAATTCTTTAAACAATTTTTTCCTCTATGAAAGTAGTTTCATGTTCATTGTAGAATAATTGTAAAAAAAATACAAATAAAGAGGGATTCTAACTTGTTAAGAATCACTGTTAATATTTTGATGTTATCTACTGGCAGTCTCCTTGTTTCATAAATTTTTTACAACCTCATGACCATGTAACATCTAAAAGCTTCTATGAAGCGATTGCAAACAACAACTACTTTTATTGCTCAAGTTATGAATATAGAGTGCAAAACATTAGGACAATAGAAAGAAATATGAAAAAAATAAAATCACCCAGAATGTCAATGCCCAGAGAGATTTAATGATACACATTTTGCTGTTTGTCTCAGCAGTCTTCATATGCTATATTTTTACTTGATTGAGATCAGACTACAGAAGGTAAACTTTAAATAAATTCAATGCTGAACTAATCAGGTTCTACACAGAAGATGCTTCAAAGACTCTTTCCCTGGTAACCTGGTATCCAAGGTCATTAATATGAATTTTAAAGAAGCAGGAAAGCATAGCTCAAGTTCTTTGGCAGAGAAAATGGCTAATATATTGCTCTTTGCAACTTAGATTTTTATGGAAGGAAAAAAAATATGTCTCGTTTAGCAATTTTTCTGGCACAATAGCCCCAGCATGTAAATAGTTTTGTCATTCTTAGTAAATGTTGCAGAATAACACCAATTATTGTTTCAAGTGGTTTTCAAACATGGCAATAGCGTCCTTCTAAATTACAGTCGGAAAAAATTATGTCCCAATAAAACACATTTTCTGGTATGGGAGGGAGATCAAAAACAAAAAAAATGAAGAGTGAGGGAACCACTTCTTATTACATCAGCCTTTAGCTTTATTTTTCCTCACCTTTTCTCTTCATCCCTTGTCATAACAGACACACTCCACAGAGGACTTGACACGCCATTGCCTCTGTGCTTCTCCCTTCCATTTGTATGCTCTCACAACTTTCTAAGGACCGTCTCTTCCTTCTTAAATGTATTTTTTTTCATTTTAATTAACACACCAGGACTGTCTCTTCTGACGGATTAAGACAGATGGAGAAGGCAGTACTGCGAACCTATATGGAGAGAAGACTGAAGCTCTGGCCCAGGACTCCTCTGCATTGCCCAACTCCTACAATTACATTCATGATCAAATGAATCCAGAAAGAAACCACAGCCACCACTGCATGCCCCATCGGGTCAGCCCATTATAATTGTAATGCATATAAAGCCCTATATTATAGCTTCAGAGCAGCTTTGTGTTTAAAGAAGCAGAGCCCAAGAATGTTTAATCTTCCTTCTCGTCTCCTTCAAATATTAAAGGATCTCCACAGCAACTCATTAAAACTCCCAAGAGAGCCTCCTCTCTCTACTTCCCCCAAAGTTCCCTTTCTGTCTCATTTATAGTGCCCATCACTAACAACCCCATATCTCCGGAGTCCCCTTGCTCCTCCTA
Source organism: Perognathus longimembris pacificus (assembly GCF_023159225.1). NCBI lineage: Eukaryota > Metazoa > Chordata > Mammalia > Rodentia > Heteromyidae > Perognathus > Perognathus longimembris. The sequence goes on along the minus strand of NC_063161.1, from coordinate 17,203,354 downwards.
AGTCTTTCTCTCTCTCTCTCATTCTCTCCCACTAGACCTCTGAGGAACTGTCACTCTTCTGGGTATCTGTTTTTCTCATGAGAAGTCTCACATGCCTGGTCCTTTCTTAGAAGAGAAAAAGAGAAGGGAGCTGAGGACAATAGACAGATGAAAGAACACTGATTTCACCCACTATATAATATAATGCAGGATGAGTAGTCTTAGAGGAAAGAACTATCAGTGGTTTATGGAGAGGGAACTCATGAGGTCAGACCCCAAAACATCATGGCTGCAGTGTTAAATATTCTTCTATCACATATCTGCCCTTCTTAGGCTCTCTTACAGAAGGCTCTGGATAGGGAGGTAGGGTGGCATTGAAGGACAAGCTCATTTTGTGTGCCAAGTTCGCACAGAAAGCATCTAAGAATGTCACCCTGGAGATATAACACTAACCACTTGAAGCAACGCACACCCATAACTCCTCCACAGCTGATTCCAACTACCACCCCCAGCGTCAAATGAACCAACCTAGGTGCAAGTACTCTTGCTTTCTTTTTGAAAAAAAAAAATAGAAATATTACAGAGCGAGAGAGACAGAGACAGAGAGAGCCTGGTGCTGATGGTTCACAGATGTAATCCTAGCTACTCAGGAAGCTGAGATCTGAGAATCAAGGTTCAAAGCCAGCCTGGGCAGGAAAGTCTATAAGACTCTTATCACCAATTAACCACCAGAAAACTGGAAGTGGAGCTTTGGCTCAAAGTAATGGAGGCACTAGCTTTGAGCAGAAGAGCTCAGCGACAGCATCCAGGCCCCAAGTTCAAGCCTGATGACCAACAACAACAACAACAAAAGAGTAAGAGTAAATTGAGAATATTCCATTGTTAAAATATAGTTGCGTGCCTTGTAGTCTTTTTATAGTTATGTTGTTTTGCATCATCCAAATCTTAAGAGGTATGAAGGATATATAATGAAAATACCTCCCTATTACTGTGGTCTAGTATCCAGCTCTCTGCCGGTTTTTGGGGGGGTTTTTTTGAGTTTCCAATTCTCCATTTTCCCATATGTTTATTCTGCTGTAGTTCCTTTTTATAAGACAAGCTATATAGAAAGGATCAAATATAGCAAGAAATATATGGAAGAAATTTTTAAAATTTAAGTCATTCTTTGTCTTCAAAAATCATTTCTCACATTAAGGAGCAGCATGCTCCAGCCTTGCTTAAAGAAATCTTAAGCTCTCTGCCTTTGAAGTAACTTTTTTCTTGCATTTACTCCCAAAGAAAAAGGTTGCATGGAATACCCTTATTACTAACTATACAAGTCTGTGTTTATGTTTATGGGATTCCTAAATAGTTCCTACTCAAGCAGAATTATTCCACACAAAATATAAGAGGCACAGGGACTTATCTAACAGAATACAACCTGAGAAATTCACTAAGAGGGAAAATGTGAAAACTCTAAGTAATCTGAGTCCATCCAGATCCAATGTATACTGACGTTTTTCTCAAGAGGGTCAGAAAATCTGTTGGCCTTAGACTCAAGGCCTTTACTATATTTGCTGCAGAATAACAATAACCACAAGATAAGGATTTATTAAGCATTGCTCTGTGCAAGAATATCTGTACAATATCTCATTTAATCTTCACAATAATCCTCCCAAGGAGATATTGCTATCAATCCTAATTTATAAAGGAACAATGCTGATAGAGAATTAGTAATTTTCCCAGTCAATATCATGCTGCTAAGTGAATGATTGGAAATCCTAGCCTGGGTGGGCTTACTGCTTGTGATCTGCTTCTGAGAGCTCTCTCTCTCTCGCTCTCTCTCTCTCTCTGTCTGTCTTTCTCTCTCTCTCTCTGTCTTTGCTGAAAATTTTGGGACCTTTCCACTTCATTTTCTACATTTAGTTTGTGTTCTTTTGGTCAATATTAGAATAACATTCAAAGAATAAATGCCAGCGTTGGCATGAAATGAAGAAACAGACACATTTCTGGCAGCATCATCCACTCCCCGAGTTACTCTCAGGAGGTTGAGGCTCTCTCTGACGTGATGCTTTGCTCTTAGTGGCATTGGCCAGGAGAAAAGAAAATGTCTCCTGGTCATTTTCAGGGAACGATCAGAACGATGTGAAAACCCTCAGCTAGTACCCACCAAAGGGCACTTACAAAGTGCTCCTACACCACACGTCTGTGGCCCCCAGCATCTGTCCCTCCTTTCTCCCTCCTTCCCTCCCCACTTAAAAACTCTCCCACTTTTCCTGACAGTGGAGTTGAGCCCAATCTCTCTACCTTGTTGCAGATTTCGCTCTGACAGTCTCAGCACGGCTCCTGGGACTTGCTAAGACAAATAGCAATCAGTCTCTCACTAGAGATGAACGAGAGAGGCTGAGGGGTCTGAGAGCCACTGGCAGCCACCCAGGGATCAAGAGGCCAGGCAGCCTTACAGTGAAGCCTTTATTGCCATGGATGGAAGACAGAGCCAAGGCCTAAAGGTAAATAAAAGTATTATTCCTGGAGGACATCTTTGATATACTGGATCAAGTCTCCTTTCAACATTTTTTTCCCTCCCAAGCTGTCCAGTAAATCTTCTCTATTGTTTCGGCTAGTCTGGGCTAGCGTCTTTGCTAATGACAATCAAAAAAATAGCACAGTGGGTGCTTTTTCCCTCTCAAGATCTTTTCAGCCCAAAACTTAGATCACAATCTCCAAATACTAGTGAAGTGAACACTTACATAGCACTTACTCAACGCTCTTCTAGACACTAGATACATTTGGCTCGTTTAACTCCCACAACATGGCTATGAACTAGTTTTGATGGTTTGGTGGCGGTTGTTGTTTGTGCCAGTTCTTGGGCTTGAACTCAGGACCTGGCTGCTGTTCCTGAGCTTCTGTGCTGAAGGCTAGAGCTCTACCAGTTGAGCCACAGCTCTACTTCCCACTTACTTTTGGTTTTGTGGTTAGAAATAAAAGTCTCACAGGCTTTCCTGCCTGAGCTTGCTTTGAACCCTGATCCTCAGGTCTCTGCCTTCTGAGTAGCAAGGATAACAGGCACAATTGATGAGGGGTTTTTTAAGACCACTTTTCTAAATGAGGAAAGTAAAGAACTAAGTGTTGAATAATCATGCCAAAGCTATTAGGTAGCACCAGCCGGGATTCAAGCACAGTTAGACTTTCTGGCTCCAGAATTCTTGCTTTGACCCAATCAGCTAGCAGCTGATCAATCCCCTTCTCTCTGCTCTCCTGGAAGTCCAGCACATATTGGACTGGAAGTTGCGAATGAGTTCTGAACTAGAAACAGGCAAATGTTCATTTTCCACTTACTAAATACACATATGTCAGTTTTCATTTTCCCAAAATCTAGTTGAGAATTTGACTAAGTCTCTCTCCCCAAGTTTCTAACAGAACTTCTTCTGCCAGGTTATTTCTCAGCTGCTGACAGCTGATGTCTAGGCTGGATCGATATTTTCATGTCTATTCATAATCCTGTGTGTCAAGATCACTGAAAAATAAATGCCAAGGTTTTTTCTCTGTGTTCTAGCTTCCACTTTGATGTTAGACACGAAGCCTGAAGTTTAGCTCCTCAGCATTATATGTGTAGAATTCAAGTAAATCTATGCATAATTTATGCACATAGACATGATGTCTTCTCAACCAGTGCATTTTTGAAGCAAAGTTAGTGCTGTATCATCGTTATTTGCTGAAGTAGCTATGGAAGCTTTGACTGATGACACTTGTGTTTCAGACTTTGCCTTTATCTCTGTGTCAAATACTCTCTAAATTGTCACTTAAAAAAAAAAAAACAAAAAACCAGGGCCACATAAACTCCATTGTTACCAGGAGCTAGTGATGTTTTTAAATTTGTAGTGCTCTGTTTAATAGAGCCAAACAGACACCATTCTCTTTTACTATTTCATCTCCATTTTCTTTGTTTTATTTGACCATAAGAAGGGCTCAGGAAGCAAAAGAACTATAAAGAAAACTGTATACAGGATCTTCAAGTTCAAAAGAGAAGACTACAATTCATCACAATTGAACCTCTGCCATGAGATGCTTGATTATGTACATATCCAAGCCAATCAGAAACCTGACCCTGGGAGGAGAAACTAAGACATTTGTTTAGTCTTGCCCTTTGAAAATAATTACCAAAAGGTCTGTGAGACTAATCCCAGTCTTCTCTGGAGTCCAGATCTTTGATGGGGATAGTTGAGTAAGCCTTCTGATGGTTTAGAATTAACTTTGTCTGAACAACATAATTGGTTGTAAATCTATTGCTGTGTTTGGGCATTATCCCTTCTTACTTTCAAAGTCATTGGCCAAAAGCAGAACTGGTGAATTGACAGAAGCCAGAGGAAAAATCACTGCCCTGCAGAAACCTATCATTTAACAAATGGTATATATTACAATCTTTCTTTTTGCTTAATAATATATGCTTGTAATATAATTTTTTTGGTGCAGAGGGTTGGTGGTGGGGAGTGTCAGTGCATGGGTACTGTCTTTGAGTTTTTTCGCTCAAGGCTAGCACTCTACCACAGCACCACAGTCCTGAGCCACAGCACCACTTATGGTTTCTGGTGGTTAATTGGAGATAAACAGCCTCATGGATTTTCCTGCCCAGGCTGGCTTTGAACCATGATCCTCAGATCTCAGCCTCCTGAGTACCTAGGATTCTAGGTGTGAGCCACCAGTACCTAGCTATAATGCTAAATTTTGTTTGCCAACTTGACTATGCCAAGTGATTCCCAAATAGCTACTAAAACATTTCAGAGGGTATCCGTGAAGATGTTTCTCAAAGAGATTAGCATTTGAGTTTGTAGATGAGTAAAAAAATCTCCTTTAAATTTAAGTTCTATTGCAGTGAATAAAGGTATAGGACCAAACATATCTGATCTACTGGAGCACTTTCTGCTACACTACTGATTTTTGTACTAGACCAAAAATAAATACACATGCTAGTAGACATGTGATAATAAGTCAAGAAGGCCAATGGCTTCATCATGCTGGACAAGCCAGTAAGCATATACAGATATCAGTAAGGGGGCTATTTTCTCCCATGCTCACACACCCACTAGCACAGACAGGAAACATTCACATGCAGAAGCTAGTAGAAATATTTCTAATGTTATAAAAAGACAATGGGATGACTCTTTCTTTGCCAATCCTTGGGCTTGAACTCAGGGCCTGAGCACTGTCCCTGGCTTCTTTTTGCTCAAGGCTAGCACTCTACCACTTGAGCCACAGCGCCACTTCCAACTTTTTCTATATATGTGGTGCTGAGGAATTGAATCCAGGGCTTCTTGTATACGGGGCAAGCACTTTTACCACTAGGCCATATTCCCAGCCCGATATCTCTTGCTTTACATCTAATTGTGGAAGATGTGTGGTCAGAAAGACTACCCATATGTGTACCTCATATATCCATCTTAGGTATGTGCAACAGAGGACCGAATGAGACAGCCAAAGTGACTATACAAAGCCAAGAAGACAGGAAAAACTTTCAAACAGGACCAGGGAACTTCCCTTAGGCAGTTTGGTTTAGTTTGGTTGGTTTTGGTTTTGTGTGTTTGTGTGTGTGTATACATATGCACACCTAGAAGTCATATCTATGGTGCTTGTTGGGCAAGCACTCTACCATTCAGCTACATCTCCAGTCCTCACTCAGGTCTTATACTAATACCTTAGTCTAGAGAAATTTGTAGGAAATATTAGCTCTAGGCTATGGTGCTCTTTATCACTATAACTTGTATGTGACTTGATGTTAAGTGACTGATAACATTCATTTCTTGATGTAGATTCGGGCGTTCTCATATAATTGTTGGTTTCCTTTCAGAGTTCCCTGCTAAAAGAACCCCTCCAAAATAGGAATTCCAGAAGCTACTAATAGTGGCCAGTGGCCAGAGAAGAAGCCAAGTATATAGCATAACTCCCCCAGACCGACTTTCTCTTCCATTTGACTTCCTGAACAAACTTTATCTTATATGAAATAAATCATACTTTAAACCTATGGTGCCAAATGTAAGATGTACAAGAAACTTTTTACTAACTTCCCAAGAAATATGATTGAAAGCCTATTGCTTCCATAGATAAATCAGAGTTTCAAATATGTGCCTTTCCATTGTTCTTCCAAAGCTTTGTTAAACACTGGAGGGAAAGGTAAGTATCCCCATCAGAAATCATTTTGTACCACAAATGACTGATTGCCATGCTTCATTTTAGAAAAGCTTCAGTAGTTACATTTCATTCTGGTTTTTCCTGTGCAGAAACTGTGGTCCTCCTAAGGCTACCTGCAGATATATTAGCCCCGTGCCTGTCATTGATTTTTTTTCTCTGACATGTTCTCATGAATCCCTTACACACCTTCAGAGTGTAAGTCTTGAAGAAAGAGGCTTTGTTTTGTTTTATGCAAAACCTTTGACTCCTATAATGTGCAGTTCACACCTTTGGTGTCAGATAAATGACAAGTAATCACTGTTTGAGGCTATAACACATTCTGATGTGAAGTTTTACAACAGTCTCTGTTTTCCTTGAGCTGCTAAAAATCATTAAATTTATGACATTGGTGGATTAGTAGAACTATATGCCTCGGTCCTATTTACTTAATTTTTGAATTGACTGGGATGTGCTCCTAATATGAAAATCATGTTATGGTGCTCAAATACATTCTACTCTGAACAAGATTATTAGCTCTAGAAACCAAAAGGGATTTTATTTGTTGTCATAGTTCTCTATTTCTTTGACATATTCATCCCATCTATTGGCAAATCATATTTGATGTCAGACTCCTGTCCAAAATACCAACAACATGGCTTGTAATTGCAAAGCTAACACCTATGAATAATAAAATTGCAAACAAGCAGAGCACCATCAAAAATTCAAGATGATTATTTTTTAATGATTATATTTCTTCCTGGTTGTGATAATATACAAAGCATGGGACATGGTCTTTTTCAAGAATGAATTCCAGTGAATTTCTGAACCTCAGCGCCTATGAAGGTAGAAAGAATACTTATACCATTGATCTAATGGCAACCTTCGGCCTCGAAAGTAGTACATTGAGCAAGAAAAAATGATTCTCTTGTCAAGCAACTAATACATTAATTATATGAGGAAGGCATGAGGAATTAAATGTCCTTTGACTCCAGTAAAAAGACACAATTCCCACTCCAGTTGTGACACTTCCATGCATGTCTTTACTGACTCTTTAAAATCCATCTCAATTGAAGTTTATCCTAAAACAATGATTTGTTAGACACCACCTACCTATCTAATCCCTTCATATTTTGGTGAACTTCAACACTTCTTAATTAGCTTAAGGAACTAAGGGAGGACACTCCTCCTTGATTTTATGTGGCTTCTTTTAAGCCCAGACTCTTCCCAATCTTACCTATACAGCTATCTACAAACTCATCTTAAAATTCACTTTCTTGATCAAAACTGCTTGCTCTCATTGTTTGTGCTCAATAACTTAATTATTGTACCCCATTACCCTGCCCTCTTATCTCACTGCCTTCAACTCCAACAGCAGAGCTATTCCCCTATACATTGCAAATACTCTAGGTAATGTAAACGCCTTATTATCCAACCATCTCCAACATTTATTGCATTTTTTTTGCCCTAGACCCTATGTCAGGTACACTGTGAAATGCCCACATTTAATCTTCTCAACCTAAGAGGTTATCATTATGCAGATTTAGAATAATGAAGGTCATGAAGCATAATTAACTTGCTTAAGGTCATACAGCTGCTAAGTGACACAACCAGAATTTGAAACTACCACTATCTGACGCTGTTAACCACTGTGCCTGTTCTTTCCTCCTGAAGAAATTGGTCACTCATTCAACACACAGCTTTTGAACATCAAATATGTGTCTAGCACAATGCTAGCAAAACTAAGGAGACAAAAATGAAAGAACAAGTTGGAGCCGCAATGATTCGTGACACCCTGTCCTGTTATTCTGAAAATAGTGATGACATTGATGAGCCTATTCACAATACAAGATTTATCAAGGAATAAACCTCAGACTAATCTAGGCAATAATAAATTAGAACTGGTCCAAAGACAGCATTCTTCTAAGCCTTTCTATGCTTAAGTAGCTTTACCAATTCCAAATGTTTCTTTCTGAACTTCCTCCTAGCCCTGGTTTGTATTCTTTACTTGACTCTGGAAATCCAGCATAAATTTATTCTCTGTATATTTCCTAGATTGATGTTCAGCAATTCGTGTGTGTGTGTGTGTGTGTGTGTGTGTGTGTGTGTGTGTGTGTGTATTGGTCCTCTCCATCTCTTCCCTCAGTACCAGTTGCTAGGTAGTGGCTGTTCTTCCCCCGTATTAGAACACTCAGATCAAACTTGGTCTTTTTTAAATGACTTCCGCTGTCAGCTCATTAAGTGACATTGCTTATCTGTAAGTTTGGGGTGTGCTTTTTCTTGAGTTTCTTTCTCTAACAAAGCTACTTAAGCTAGAGTTCAAGGTTTATCCTGCTGTGGTCAGGTCATCTGTGTTGGAAATATTTCATCTACTATATGTTTCCACTGCCTTTTTGTCTCAGATTTGTGAAGGGTTTAGTAATGGGTTAGAGAAGACTGAGGTGGAGAAATTGTGCATGGCTTTCTACGTTTGTCTTAAGTGGGTTCACTGAGCTTGGGAAAAACAGCAATCAAATCAACAAAGGATCCATGAGATATAAACAAAGCAAAATAGTTCTGTTTTGTTTTGTTTTGTTTTTAAAGAAAGAAAACCTATAAAGATGAATTGTGGGGAGAAAAAAAAAAGATCGGATGATTTACCAATAGGAAAAAAATTAAAAAGTCAAATAGAAAAAGGACAGTGAAGTGTGAGAAGGAAATGCTGACAGCTAAATTACCCTTCAAGCAAAAAGAGATAATCCTCTTGCCTAGACGAAAGGGCAATCATGCCAGAGCTGAATTTAAATTCCAATGGCTCTGTATGGGCCTCTGGACCATTATTCTCTTTCCTGTATTCAGTTATCAGCTCTTTCTTCATTGCAATAAATGTTTGGATACATTCAGCCAGAGGCTTTTTGGATGATGAGAACATTTCCAAAAAGCAGGAAAAAAAATACATATACTATGGTTGCAGTGTATATGGAGACCCCAGAAGCCTGCTTTTAGACAGGGGCTGTCCCATTTGCAATGGTGTTTGGCTCATCCTAAGGCCAGCTTTATAAATCAATTACAAAATTCAAATTGCATTCTGTCACCCACTTCAGCTGTGTAAGAAAAGAAAGAGGGAAATTTTAATGACTCCAGAAACTTCCATATGCGTAAAAGCTGAAACTAGCAAATATTCATTTTCGTTCTTGGCAGACGATTCTGGTAATTAAGGTAAACTACTAATAACCCTTTTTCGAAGTGCAGGATAGACTGTTCCCAAACATACTGAGAGGAATCATATTGAGTAACTTGAAGCCCAGACAGATCCTTCTAAAGAGGCCTGCCAAGAACAGAATCTCCCACAAGGAAACACAAGCTGGAGAAATCAAAACCCTTAAATCTACTGAGGGTTTAATCTGCCTGACATGTTCTATGCTAGACCTTTTCTGATCATTGGCTTGGGTCCCAATTCTTCTTGAAAGTTGATAGATAGCCGGGCACCGATAGCTCATGCCTGTAATCCCACTTACTCAGGAAGCTGAGATCTGAAGATCATAGTTCTAAGCTGGCCAGGAGGAAAGTCAGTTGAGACTCTGATCTCTAATTAACCACCAGAAAACTGGAAGTGGAGCTATGGCTCCAAGTGGTAGAGCACTAGCCTTAAGAAAAAAAAAACAAAAACAAACCCTCAGGGACAGAGCATGGGCCCTGAGTTCAAGCCACACAACCAACAAAAAAGAAAGGAAGAAAGAAGAAGGAGAGAGAGAGAGAGGGAGAGAAAGAAAGAAAGAAAGAAAGAAAGAAAATAAATAAGCATTTGACCAATCCTACATTAAAACAGCTGATTCAATGACTACACTTTCCAGAGTCTTGAGCAACACTTGGTAAAGGACCAAATAGTCGACATTTTTCTCTTTGCCCACCAGCAATTATGAGCTCTGCCATTGTAGTAAGAAGCACAGCTGTAGACAATAGAGATGACAATAAACAAGTCAATGTGGCTTGATTCTAATAAAAATTTATATTTAAAAAATAAACAGGTAGCAGATCATACTGGAACTGAGACTTCAGTTTCTTAACCCCAGCTCCTGAATGTAAGGTAAGAAAATGTGACACAAATCAAGCCAGCCACTTCCTGCCCAGGAGACTGACTTCCTGGCACTTGCCATTAACTGTATCATCAGGGAAGATGAGCTCAGCCTATAGGGAAAACAACCCATTTGGGAAGTCTAGACTTCGTGAGCCCTCCGACAATGACACATCACACAGCATTATTTAGTCTCTCGCTCATTTGCAATGAGTCACTGCTGGATTTGCAAGATTCCCTACATCAGTGAAAATATTGAAAGCCCACTAATATTAGTCACAGCAAGAAGCTGCCCCTAAAACTGAGAGAGGAAATTACTTTGCAGTTTTAATTTCAGAAGATGAACTAAAATGACTATATATCAAATGGTCTCTAAACGCTGTCTTTGGTGCTGACACAAACAAGAATGATGGCTTCTGGTTCTGTTATTCTCCACAGCAAAACATTGTCTGGAGTCTTGAATTGAGAGACTTTTAATAGATATGTCATAAACTACAGAGAAAAGAGCAGACGCTTTGGACTCTGCCAAATCTAGGTTCTGACCCCTGCTTGGCCATTTACTTTACTACCCATGGAATCCAAATAAGTCAACCTGTCCAAGTTGGTTTCCCCTTTGTGAAAAGAATACATCTGCCCTGGCTTTATCTATACCTCAAAAGCCTGTTTAGGAATTCAGATGTTAGGGGTAAAGGGTTGTGAAATGGGATAATGGCGAAGGAATCACTGTCTTTGATTCAATGTTGCTCCCTTGGGAAGGGTCACACTTTTTGGGGGGGATGGGGGGCAGTCCTAGGGCTTGAATTCAGGGCCTGGGCACTGTCCCAGAGCTTTTGCTCAAGGCTAGCACTTTACCACCTGAGCCACAGTGCCACTTCTGGTATTTTCTGTTTATGTGGTACTGAGGCTTCATACTAGGCAAGCACTCTATCACTAAGCCACATTCCTGGCCAAGGGTTACCATTTTTAATAATGGAACTAGGCCACTAGAGTCAAGAACACTGTGTGATCATTGCTCTTTGCTGCCTTCTGATAGAAAACCAGAGCCCGTGGCACTGGTGACTCATATCTATCATTGGTGATTCACATCTATAATCCTAACTACTCAGGAGGTTGAGATCTGAGGATCTCAAGTTCAAAGCCAGCCTAGGCAGGAAAGGCTGTGAAACTCTAATCTCCAATTAACCACCTAAAAACCAGAAGTAGTGCTGTGGCTCAAAGTGGTAGAGTGCTAACCTTGAGCAAAAAAAAAAAAAAATACTCAGGGATCGCACCTTGGCTCTGAGTTCAAGTCCCATGACCAAACAAAAAACAAAAGAAAACCAGGTAGGCAGATAATACAGCTTCAACGAGGGAACCACCTTATCCTCAATATGTGGCAGAGAAGTTTGAGAGAAGCTAAATGAAGTGGTTCATACCTGTCATCCCAAGGTATAAAGAGGATAAGATTGGGAGGATTGCTGGACCAGGCCAGCTTGGGAAGTAAACTACTCCAGATTCTGGCTCCACAGAAGGAAATCTGAATATGATGGTGCCTGCCAGCTTGTGACCCTAGTGACAATGAGAAGCCTAAACATAGGCAAATCTTAGCTTGGGCACATGTTGTACAGGAAAAGAGATCTTATCCTAAAAATAACCAGTGAAAAACATGGCTGGAGGTATGGCTCAGCCTAGCAGTTGTAAGGCCCTGAGTTCAAACCCCAACACACACACACACACACACACACACACACACACAGAGAGAGAGAGAGAGAGAGAGAGAGAGAGAGAGAGATGAAAAGATGAAGAACAAGGGTAGAGTTCTCTCTCACCACTTCTACTCCGTGAGGACTTAGGACATCCATGAATTGGGAGGCAGACTCCCCACCAGTTAATTGACTCTTTGCCTTTCAACTCCCAGCCTCCAGATCCTTGAGAAATATGTTCTTGTTGCTTATAAACCAATCCATTTCTGCTTATTTTCAGAGAGGGGTGGGAAGAGGAAAGGAGAGTCATAGCAGCCCAAATACACCAAGACCATTTAGAACTCCACCTTACTGGTATCTGATAACATCTGTTTCAATGTTGTCTGTCATTCTGGTGGTGTTCTGGGGACACAACTGAAATTACAATCACATGTCATCTGTTTACCTGTCTGACTCACTCACAAGTTGTGTCAGGTATCCATTCTATAAATGAAGAAATGAAGACCTGGAGAGGCTGAGAGATAAGCCCATAGTCACAAGTCTGTCAGTATATTTTTACACAAAGAAATCCTTGATGGAGACTTAGGGTGTGGCTTAAGTAGTAGAATGACTGCCTAGTAAGCAGAAGGTCCTGAATTCAAACCCTAGTACTATTTCCCCCTCAAAATAATTCTCCAAATAAGGACACATTCTGAAGTTCTGGGGGTTAAGACAGCAGAGGTGGAAGGTAGGTGATGTTCTTAAAGCTAAGAAGAGAAGACAGACTTTTTAAAATCTGCTCACACCACCACACAGTCACTCAGATGGATATATGTATGTTCATTTGGGGCACACGTGCATGTGTGCACACACACACATACAGACACACACACATTAAGCACATCTAAATGGAAGGCTTAATTTGGAAGCACACTGCTGTTAGTCAAATGATCCTGCAACCACCAGCCATACATGTCTCCCTTATCTCCCTTTGGTTAAATGTTTTGAAATGAGTTTCAAATGGGGTTGGCTCAAATGACAGCTCTTCATTTCACCTTGTTTCTGCTGATGCCATTTGTGGGAATGTTTTACGGTTCTGTTAATTACTGACATCAAAAGGTTATTTTATTGTTTCTAGAAACATAGAGCTATAAAAGTAAATATTCTGAGGCAGAAAATTTCTTCAGCAAACTAAAATTAGGAGCTCTTGGACTGGGAATGTCACTCAGAACCAGAGCACTTCACTATTGCTCTACCAGGCACGGACCCTGGGTTCAATCCCCAGCAGCGTGTGCACACACACACACACACACACACACACACACACACACACACACACACCTCTCTTTGTATATGAATCAATGCATTTTATAGCATTATTTTAGTTATTTATATCCTTGAAAAAAACCTTTTTGTTTTTCAGTGCTTGTCCTGGGGTTTGAACTCAGGGCCTGGGTGCTATCCCTGAGCTTCTTTGGCTTAAAGCTAGAGTGCTCCATCACTTGAGCCACTACTCCACTTCACGGGGGAGAGGTAGGAGGTTAGTAGTTTACTGGTGATAAGAGTCTCAAAGGACTTTCCTGCCTGGGCTGGCTTCAAACTGTAGTCCTCGATCTCAGCCTCTTGAGTAGCTAGGATTACAGGCATGAGCCACCAGCATCCTGCTTAAATATCCTAAAATATTTTTGAAACATGGGTGTTTATGTGTGGAAGAAACAAGGCAGATACTAGGAGTCTGAAAGATGTGTGCTCTGGCATTTAGATGCCTTTAACTTCTCTGCACCTCAGTCTCCCCATCTCTGAAATGGGAAATTATTACACTGGCCTTCACCTAGTATTGTTGCATAAAAAATATCTCATCATGGTAAAAATGTACAAGCACTGAGTACTCACAATGGAGAGCTGAGGAATTCTGTCACAGTGATGAAACAGCCAAGAGTTTAAGTCCTGCTTGGGAAATGGATCCTGTCTTTGCCAGGAATTAGCTGTATGACTTTGAATATGATGACTACACTTTCTATGCTTCCTTAGTGCCTATTCAATGAGTAACAATCATACCAGTTTCATAGTGTTGTGAACACACAATAAGGTAATCTGCAACACATGCCTCCAACGGAACATGGCCCGTCACTAAGTGAATAACGAGAGTTAGCTGCATACTGGTGTCCCTGTGTCCCAGGGGGATCTGGAAAGCACCTTTATTACCTGACAGTATGGAAACACACTGTTCTCCTTCATTGAATTTCACTTCCCAGCACCCTGCCCAACTCATTTTCCTTCAACTACATTCCTCAAAATGAAAAGCAAATGTCTTGATTATAAATAAAAATGGAATGTTTCTCTCCTAGGAAATCAATAAAAAATTATCTTTTTCTTGTCCTGAGGGGTGTGGAAATACTCTGTAGCCCTCCTGGCAAATCATGGCATCAAGGGTCTCTCCGTGCTCAGAATGAGGGTCTTGGCACTTGTGAAGAACTGTAATGTGCACACACCTCAGCAGCTCAGCACACAGCAAGAGGCCAATGCACCTCAGGCAGACGAAGAGCAGGTCGATATTCTGACACATTGGGGTCTCACCTCAAATCTGCTATGAAATAGGAGGACAGGATACAATGCCCAAGACATGGGCTTGCCTGGCTACCTGTCCCACCCTACCACCACTGCCTTTCTCTAGGAAGGACATCTCAGCTCCAGAAGCAGGGAAATACCTAGGTTTGGAGACCAGTCCTACCTGGTTTCAAAACCCAGCTTTAAAAACAATAAGATGGGGCCTGGCAATATGGCCTAGTGGCAAGAGTGCTTGCCTCGTATACATGAAGCCCTGGGTTCGGTTCCCCAGCACCACATATATAAAAAAAACAGCCAGAAGTGGCGCTGTGGCTCAAGTGGCAGAGTGCTAACCTTGAGCAAAGAGAAGCCAGGGACAGTGCTCAGGCCCTGAGTCCAAGGCCCAGGACTGGCAAAAATAAATAAATAAATAAATAAATAAATAAATAAATAAATAAATAAATAAATAAAACAATAAGAGGATATGGATAGAAGAATGGATGGGGAAAATGAGTAGAATGCAGGCAAAAATGCATTCCCATATGCCACAAAACTGAGAAAAATAAGGAAAGGCATAGGTGGAAGGGGGATAAGGGTGTTGAAGGGATGATATACAGATCAAGATGCATTGTAGAAATTGTCTTGTTAAATGGGCAAAAAATTCAAAACATAACCTGAAAATAAGAAAAATCAGGGAAGGGGTGAGTTGGAAAATGTGGGTGAGAATGTTAAAAGGTAGCATTGATCAAGACAAGTGTGTTCATAAACTGCTTTGTTGAACATCAATACCTTTGTACAGCTACCTAAACAAAATGGAAATATATTTTAAAGACAAATAAATAAATAAAATAACATGACTTAGGACAAGTCTATGCCCTCTGAGCTTCAGTCTCAGCATTCATAAAGTGGGGCTAAGAAAACTGAAGTGAGAAGGAACTGTAAAGAATAAATAAAATGAAGCAGAGAGGGGACTTCTGCCAGTAGCTGGCATATAGGGGCTGTGGTTATGATTTTTCAAACATCAGCACTAACATATCTGGACCCTTCCACACATGGCTCGTCCAAGAGCAGGGAAAGAAACGGTGGCTCCAAAAAGCGCTTGTTTGGCATCTTGCCTCCAGTTCTTTGGAGCATAGAAGCAACTGGCTCTTTCAGTCCCAGGAGGCTTCATATTTTCAGATCCCCAGTCAATTTAGGCTTCGGGGCACAGACAAAGAAGGCACAGCCTCCTATGCACAGCTCCATTGCCTTTCATCTTCACTTACAAACTGGCTGCATTTCCTTCCCTCAGAAGTTTGCTAAAAATATCAAGAAGCAGCCCCAACATACATCATTATTCTGACCTTTTTCAACAATTTCCCTTAGGGGTACAGGCCCAAGAGACATGGGGATCTTGCTTCCAGGGGCGTCTCAGGCAATAGTTGACAAATGTTTCCTCACATCACAAAAAGGGCTACCAACTCGCCAGCCTTCCATCTCTGCCTGTCTTTTATCCCATCCTCAGCACCTGCCTAGGAAGCTGAGGACACACATTCTGAAGGAGAAATTTGACAGCAATGTTTCATGTGTAGTTCCAAATTCATATTAGAAAGGATTGAGGCTTTAGCTGCTTCTCCTACATCTCAAGACTGAAATGGGTTGAAGGCTCTGGAAGCAGACAGCTTCCAGGTTCCAATCGAAATTCCACCAGTCACTATTATACAACCTTGGACACATTACTTAAGCATTCTGAGCTACAGTTGCTTCATCTGTAATAAAAGAGAGGGGGTGATAACCATACCCCCACTATTGTATTGTTGCAAACCACAAAAGAATTGATGTATGTAAAGTACTTGGTACAGAGCTTTGAAGCTCATACTAAATGGTACTGTCAAACCTCATCAATAGTAAACATCTATTAGGTACTGGGCATTGTGCTACTTGTTGAGAGATTGTGAATTATAAGCTGTGCATTGTCCCTGGCCTCATAGGATTTATAGTAGAGAAGCACAAGTATGAGACGTATGATTGAGATAGAAGCACAAATATGATAAAAAAAATTATGCAGAAGCACAGTATGAGGAATAAATATAATTATGTAGATTATTTATATACAAAGAATGGCCAGTATTATGAAAGAGACAGCCCAGATTATCTACATGCATGGAAAACTAGAGCCCTGAAAACTAGAACTTACTGCAGATGTGATCTTAGGACACAGAATTAACATCTATCTGTAGCATGCTCCATGGAAAGCAAATCTGGCAAAAAGTTGTCCATGCCCACTTATTCCAGTCGACTCTTTTTTTTTTTTTGCCAGTCCTGGGTCTTGGACTCAGGGCCTGAGCGCTGTCCCTGGCTTCTTTTTGCTCAAGACTAGCACTCTGCCACTTGAGCCACAGCGCCACTTCTGGCCATTTTCTGTATATGTGGTGCTGGGGGAATCGAACCCAGGGCCTCATGTATACAAGGCAAGCACTCTTGCCACTAGGCCATATCCCCAGCCCCACCAGTCGACTCTTTTTTAAGGTAATTTGGTCAGTATTTTCACATCATACAGTAGCTGGATAATATTATGACCAAGAATAACCTTCACTATCAGGCTGTCTGAGTACAAATTCAAGATTAATAATTGATCAGCTTTGAGACCTTGGTCAGTTTCTGCACATCTCTTCATTTTCGTTTCTCATCTTTAAAATAAGAAAAATAGGCCCAACATGTTATTGAAAGGGTCAAATTGGTTGATATCCATAAAATGTTTAACAGATAAGTAACCAATCAGTAAATAGCAGTGGTTATTATCGTGTGTGTGTGTGTGTGTGTGTGTGTGTGTGTGTGTGTGTTCCAGTCCTGGGGCTTGGACTCAGGGCTTGGGCACTGTCCCTGAGTAATTGTGTTCAAAACTAGCACTCTACACCTTGAGCCACAGCTCCGGCTTTTCCATGGTTAATTGGAGATAAAGAGTCTCACAGACTCTCTTTTCCAGGTTAGCTTCCAACCATGATCTTCAGATCTCAGCCTCCAGAACAGCTAGGATTACAGATATAAGCCTGGCTATTATCTCTTTTAAACATCCCACCAAACCAGTAGAGGAGATTGTTATTGCCTCCATTTTACAAATAAAGAAACCAAGACTCCAAGGAATAATAAGGTAATAATTTGCAAGACTAGAGCTCATATCCAATTCTCCTGACTCCATATCTATTGCTTATTCCCTACTACCAATGGACAAAGAAAGTGTTCTCTTTGAAAAGTCAACATGTAAAGGGTATAGGTTAAAATATTTCTTGAAAGGGGAGGATGTGGTGACATATAACAGAGTAAAGTAGCAAAAGAAAGACAAACCAAAGAAAGGTTTTGTTTCAAACCTAAGTTAATAGCAAATGTGCCAGCAAAGAATGAGTGAGGTTAAGAACATATTCCTTTATAATTAAGTCTCTACAGATTTGGTTAGAGTGCCATAACATATAGCAGGTTAAAACAAAAGAACACATTGGTAATTGCACAAGCTTCTATATAGTACTTGATCCACTAAACAACATTAATAAGTCAATTTTAGAGAGTCTGATCAAAGTTCCACTGTAAGATAAAAAGAAGCAGAGATTAAAAGGAAGGTAGCTAGATTGGGGAGGAGGGAGCAGATAACTGCAGCTTGAACTCAAAGCCTTACATTCTTGCTTGGCTTTTTCACTCAAGGCTGTTACTCTACCATTTGAACCATACATCCACTTCTGGCTTTTTTTTTTCCTCAAAGATTTTTCCTGCCTGGCTGGCTTCAAACTGCAACCCCCAGATGTCAGCCCCTCAAGTACCTAAGATTACAGGGTATAGTCACCTGTATCCATCCGCGGCTAGCTTTTTAAAGCATGCAGCATGCGTAGAAAAATAGGCACTTGTTCTATCACTACCATTTATCTAGAAATTTTAATTTGTACTTATTATTAAATTTTAGTAATATATACATTACATCAAAATCACTACCTTAACCATTTCTAAGTACACAGGCACTGAGTCCACTCATACTGTTGTGTGACCATCAACTTCATTCATGTCCAGAATGCTTCTCATCTTGCAAAACCAAAACTCTGTACCCATTACGTGATCGCTTGCCATTTTACCTCCCCGGAATTATTTTGTATATGTGTGTGCGCCAGTCTTCGGCCTTGAACTCAGGACCTAGGTACTGTCCCTGGGCTTATTTTGCTCAAGGCTAGCACTCTACCACTTGAGCCACACAACACCACCTCTGGCTTTTTCCTGAGATAAGAGTCTCACAGACTTTTCTGCCCCAGCTGGCTTCAAATTTTTATCCTTAGATTTCAGTCTCCTTATTAGCTAGGATTACAGGCATGAACCACCAGCACACCGTCAGAATTATAATTTTAAACCAAATCAATTTGGTTTTGAATCAGGATCATATTAGCCCAATTACTTTATTGTTGTTCTTGAAAATAAATTTTTTTCAAGAATTCAAATAAGATGTGATTTATTCTAATTAGTCATCTTTTTTCACTCCCAAGCATGGGAATAATGCCTTTTTCTAACGCCACACTATCATTTTTATGGTTTCAACAATTTTGATTTCACACAGTTGAACAAGAGAAGACAGTTGTTTGTAAATCCAGACCAGATGACAAGAACAAAAGTTTCTAGAATCCTTCTTATCCATTTGATTAACTGTTCCTGTGGCTTCCCATCCAAAGTCAGTCTCCTCTCCACTGAAACAAAATAAAAGATGGGAGGGTTTGTGCATGTATACACAAAACCCATTGACTATCTGGTCGTTCTGGGAGTCTGTGCTGGTCACCAAAACCTACATCCCATAATTATGCCTTCAATCATGTCTTCCACCAGAGGCAGAATATTCTAGCCACTGTCAGAGCCCTCAAAGACATTTCATAATACCCAGTTCAACAGATAACAAGTCACAAAGACACTATTCTTTGCATATGACAATGAATTTTTCATCTTGGGCTTTTGATGTACAAAGACTGATATTTAGAAGGAAAATCTTTTATTACTGCTAATCATAGAAAAGAGGCTGCTTTGTAAAAAAAAAAAAAAAAGCAAAATTTATCAGGCATTTCCTCTGGACAAATGGTGTGACCTGAGGCTTTGTCCTGAGAGAAGTATCTTGGAGGACAATGGACTCTGTCACAGAACTGTCTGATTGGCCTTTTCCCCTTGGGCCCAAGGCAGTGGGATCCATCCTACTGTGGAGGTGGTGATGAAAATAGTCAATCACTGCACATTTACTTGGCACCATGTGGTTCCCTGGGGTATCATTTCTCTACTCCGGGATCTAGAGGCAACTGCTGTTCTGCTTGCTAATGACATTAACAGGAATATGTGTCTTGGCCATGAGCATTGGCCATTCTTAGCAAAGGCTCCAGATCCCTAAATGATACACATTCAGAGTCCTTTCAAATGAACTGCTGTTTGCACTCATTGTGACTTTTGAAAGAACTGAAGTAGGAATGTTCCGTGTGCATGCATGTGTTTGAGTGCAGGTGTGTGCATGGGCTTCATCTTTGTGAGCACTGTTCATTGGTGACACATGGGGCTCTTTAACACCTTTATCTTTTTCTTGAGGAAATCATATCAGGGTTTCCATGTAGCCTGCCCAACCTGCTTTTCAGGTGAGGCTACCTGTACAAGCTCTAGCCAGAGTAATTTTTTCCCATCTGCTGTCCTCAAAGATTCAGTGAAAATAAAAACCTCAGAAGCATCTCAGCTCAGGCAATACTCACTTCTGAAATGTTCACTTTAATGATTCCATAATGCCATGCCCCTTGGTGTGCTGTTTTATTGTGAGGCTTAATCAAAAGCAAAAGGAAATAAAGATGTCTGGCTCAGGTGCAGGTGTTTCTTTATCCAAGCATGTTCCTGGGAGCAGGGAAGCAATGCACAGAAGCAACGTTGTGCGGAGAAGCTGAGCTTCCCAAGTTCTTGCTGGTTTTTTTTCCAGGTGTTCAGAGATGTGCTCTGTATGCATATGCGTGCTTGGTATAGTTGTATATAGTCATAATGTATGTATATTAGTGGACACAAATGTGTACCTGTGCAGAATTAAGAGGGAAAAAAGGGCTGGGTGGAGCGGTGGATTGCTTGCCTAGCATGCACGAAGGCCTGGGTTCAATTCCTCAGCACCACATAAACAGGAAAAGCTGAAAGTGGCACTGAAGCTTAAGGGGGAGAGTACTAGCCTTGAGCAAAACAAGCTCAGGGACAGTGCTCAGGCCCTGAGTCCAAGCCCCAGGACTGGCAGAGAGAGAGACAGACAGGCAGAGAGAGAGACAGACAGACAGACAGACAGACAGACAGACAGAGAGACTAAGAAATCAGGGAATTTCTGCATAGAGTCTGGGACCACATGTGCATGCTTGTGACACGTGCATTCACATGTGTTGTGGGATAGGATGGTGTGCCGAATTGTCTGTGTGAACTGTATAGGTGTGCATGATGTGCATCCATGTACATGGGATGATTGTAGAGTGCTAGGTGTGTTCAAACTCGGTGTCACATGCTCTGTGGGTACACATGGGGGTTACCATAGGACACACGTATAGAATGCTTTCATGGGTGCTCTCTGTATGTGTGTAGATATGTGGTTTGTGTTTGTGTGTGTGGTGTGGGCATGTGTTTGTGGTTTGTGTGGCTGATATAGGTTTTGTGTGTGTGCATGTATATGGTAGTATGTATACATATGAAAGCTATATGCCCATACACAGTCAGCCTTCTACAGTTTCAGGTTCTATTTCTCGGGATTCTACCAACAAAGGTGGAAACTATTCAAAATTCCATTGTGCCTGTGCTGAACATCAGCAGACATTTTTTCTTGCTATTTCTCCAGGAATAAGAGGTGTCAAGCCTAGGATCCACACAAGGCATGTGAAATCATTTGCTATGTGAGAAGATAGACATCTAGGCTTCTCGCTGGGAATATGGCCTAGTGGTAGAGTGCTTGCCTCATATACATGAAGCCCTGGGTTCGATTCTTCAGCACCACATATATAGAAAAAGCCAGAAGTGGCGCTGTGGCTCAAGTGGCAGAGTGCTAGCCTTGAGCAAAAAGAAGCCAGGGACAGTGCTCACATCCTGAGTTCAAGCCCCAGGACTGGCAAAAAAAAAAAATTTAAAAAAGACATCTAGGCTTCTCTTCAGCTACTCATGATTGTCTACCTGTATTTCTTTTTGCCAGTCCTGGGGCCTGAACTCTGGGCCTCCTGCAATCCTCCTTCTCTGTCATACCATCAGAAACCCCACAGCTGTCCAGAACAGTTGTTCAACCCAGACTGGATTGTCCTAAGGTCTAAACTTGGGGAAAGTTACAAGAAAACTATTTCACAATGGTCCAAAACTATGTCTTTAGTCTATTATGTGTTTATTATGTATTTAGTCTATTGCTGCCAGCAAAAATTCCAATGCTTATGACACCATTAGGTGGTAAGAATTTTTTTTTGTTCTATTATAATCTTAGGGGACTGATATCATCTGTGACATCATCTATGTGGTCCATTGTTTAAAAAGGCCATGGCACACGACTATATTAGTTTTCTTCCAGTGTCCTTTCCTCTGTGCAACCCTTGCACTTTGCCCTTGCTATGCCATGGTGCTTAGAAACTTCAACATGAATATTTGGACCTGCATCTATCTCCTCACCTTGGAAACTTCCCAAAGGCAAAGATCTTTCTCACCTTTATGAATACTTTATTAATGTTCCTTCCATGCTGGAATCTTTAGCCTTTCTACTTATACTATCACATTTCACCCTCACAACAAACAATATCTCCATTTTAAACATGAACTGAGTTTTGGAGAGCTCAAGAAATTTGCCCTGGTTCATACTGACTGGGACAAATAACACATCTGGTCTCTGCACACATAGAATTTCAAGTCCAAGTCCATGTTCTTAGTGATATTACTGTACAAGGGGAAAGGAGGCCTTAGCCTTGTGACAGCCCTCCAGTACCTGCTAGCTCAGGGATAAGAAGGAAGACGCATTTGCCACGTGCGTGTTTAGTAAACAAAGGGATCTGTTTCACTGTGAGACAGTCCTACCTGCGGGACAGTGCCTGTGACATGACTGCAATGATAGAAGTCATTTTTCCAGAAAGCAGCTCTAAGTTTACCAACTTCCTGTTTCATAGAGGACACACACTCGGTACATGAAGGAGAATCAGAGTTCATACCCAAAGAGCAAAGAACCTTTCCCCCAAGTCTCAAAGGAAGATGTTCATTGCAGCATTATTTGTAGAGGCAGGAAATTGAAGTTTCATCACTGGGAGAATAGACAGGCAAGATATTCACCCTAGGGTACAGCAATCAGAAGAATGGATCATAGGCAGACAGAGCAACATGGCCCTTCTTAAAGGCAAAATACTAAGTGCAAAAGTAAGAATCAAAGTGGTGCTATTTATATAATACATAAACTACATGCACACAGTATAGGTCTCAGTATACGTCTCAGTGGTATGGCAGATGATTAAGCCAAGCTCCAACATTCAGCTGCCTAAGTTGGAATCCTAATCGCTATGTGTTCTCTGGCAGGTTATTTGACCTTTTCTATCTCTGCTCTTTCATCTTTAAAATGGGGATAATGAGGGTAATTTACTCATCAGATTATCATGAGAATGAAATGAATAGTTACATATAAACGGATTTAGGATATCTTGGCATAGTGTACGCTGTATACAAGTATTATTTACTGTTACATATTATAAGTAACTGTAAGGAATGGGGATCATTTCTTTAAAAATAAAAAAAGAAGAGTGTAAAATTAAAAGAATCCTTGCACAGTAGGTGGTACTCACTTATCTTAATCTCAGAAGTATAATTAATTCAATTCTCTTCAGTTAATGATTTTTTTTTAATCACTAGACTTTACTGGTCAAGCTGTTATTGAACACAATATTGAGCTGAAGAGTCATTTTCAGGTTACATTTATGACAAATCAACTGTTAAAAGTTCATAACACTCACTAGAGTTAGGATGAAATTGAATTTATATTCAAGAAAGGACCACAGTGGAAGCTAGACCTAAAGATGAATGTATACATACATGAGTGATTTTGTGTGTGTGTGTGAGTGTGTGTGTGTGTGTGTGTAATGTTTGTAATTCATTGAGGGGGTTAGAGAGAAGGGTAGAGAAAAAGGTATAAAAGATGGCATGACAAAACCCACTGAAAACTATCAAATAAAAGGGGGTGAGGGATGAAGAAAGTAAGAGGGGAGGAAAAATCTCATTAAGGCACGATATATGCATGTGTGAAATACCACAGTGAAACCCCTTTGAGAAATTAATATAAACTTTAAAGAAATGAGTGACAAGAATGTAAAATAGGCCTTGTCTAGGGGTGGGTGCCGGTGGGAGAAGGGAGGGTGAACAGAGAAGGTGACTGTGGTCAAAGTACTTTACATTCATGTATGGAACTGGGACAATGGAACCTGTTGAAACTGTTTTAATAAAGGGAGGGGGAATGAAAGAGAGTGATGGAGGGGATGAGACTAATCAAGAGGCATTGTGAGCATATATTGAAATGTCACAATGAAAGCCCCCTATACAACTAATATATGATTAAGACCAAAGGAGGATTTACTCTTAGGAGAGGAACAGAAAGGTACAAGGCCTATGTGCCTCTGTTCAGACAAAATAGTATTTAGTGAAATGAACTCCAGGAAATGAAAACAAGAAGGTTTTTCTTCTTTAAGAAAATAAAATAAAATCGGCTGGGGATATGGCCTAGTGGCAAGAGTGCTTGCCTCGTATACATGAAGCCCTGGGTTCAATTCCCCAGCACCACATATGTAGAAAATGGCCAGAAGTGGTGCTGTGGCTCAAGTGGTAGAGTGCTAGCCTTGAGCAAAAAGAAGCCAGGGACAGTGCTCAGGTCCTGAGTCCAAGGCTTGAGTTCAAGGCAAAAAAAAAAAAAAAGAACAAGAAAAGAAAATCAGCCATCCAGGTTAATAAAGTCAATCTTTAAGTAAAAATCAAACAGGAGGGGCTGGGGATATGGCCTAGGGGCAAGAGTGCTTGCCTCGTATACATGAGGCCCTAGGTTCGATTCCCCAGCACCACATATACAGAAAATGGCCAGAAGTGGCGCTGTGGCCCAAGTGGCAGAGTGCTGGCCTTGAGCAAGAAGAAGCCAGGGACAGTGCTCAGGCCCTGAGTTCAAGCCCCAGGACTGGCCAAAAAAAAAAAATCAAACAGGATCACAATAAAGCCCAATCTGTCCCAGCACCCTTCTCAGCCAACCCTACCACCAAGCAAAAATCTAATAAGCATTAACTGCATGGACAGTTTTACACTTATTATTACTATCCCAAAACATGATGTGAACAGAAATACCATTATTCTATCCTTAAAATTCCCAGGATTCTTTTTTTTTTTTTTTTTTTTGCCAGTCCTGGGCCTTTGGACTCAGGGCCTGAGCACTGTCCCTGGCTTCTTCCCGCTCAAGGCTAGCACTCCGCCACTTGAGCCACAGCGCCGCTTCTGGCCGTTTTCTGTATATGTGGTGCTGGGGAATCGAACCTAGGGCCTCGTGTATCCGAGGCAGGCACTCTTGCCACTAGGCTATATCCCCAGCACCCCCAGGATTCTTAATCATTCAGAACCTTCTGCATTTCAACAAATTCAAAACAATTCTATGTTGAAGTTTCAAGCAGTTCAAAAAATTCCAATTAGGGCTGGGGATATAGCCTAGTGGCAAGAGTGCCTGCCTCGGATACACGAGGCCCTAGGTTCGATTCCCCAGCACCACATAAACAGAAAACGGCCAGAAGCGGCGCTGTGGCTCAGGTGGCGGAGTGCTAGCCTTGAGCGGGAAGAAGCCAGGGACAGTGCTCAGGCCCTGAGTCCAAGGCCCAGGACTGGCCAAAAAAAAAAAAAAAAAAAAAAAAAAAAAAAAAAAAAATTCCAATTAAATTCCAAACTTCCAGGCAGAACTTTAAAGAGCATAGAAATTTGGGGTGCAGAAATCTGTCTGTGCTGCCATGCTATGGTTTTGCTATTGATGAATAATTGTGCAATCAGCTTGCCTTGGCCAGTTTTCTAATTGGAACCCAATAATTTTGCTAGGGTACTTTTCATTAGTTTGATGGGCTACCATTTTGTTTTGCTTTGGTTTTTGCCAGTCCTAGGGCTTGACTTATCTGAGCTTTTTTGCTAGAACTTGCACTCTACCACTGGAGCTACAGTTCCACTTCTGACTTTTTTGGTGCTTCATTGGAAATAAGAGTCTCACAGACTTTCCTGTCCCAGCTGGCATTGAACCACAATCCTCAGATCTCAGCCTTCTGAGTAGCTACAATTACTGGCATGAGCCACCAGCTCCAGAAAAATAATTTCTTTACAAATGAGGCAATATAATTCTTTCTGATATAAGTATAGAAAGAACTCCAATACCACATTTTCTTGATCTACTCATCCACTGAGGGACATCTTGGTTGATTCCATATATTGGTTATAGTAAACAATGCTTCAATGAACATTTTTGTGCTGGTAGCTTTAGTGCTGCCTGGTTTGTGGTCATTTGGATAAATACCCAGGAGTGAGAATGATGGGTTATAGGGGATCTCTATGTTTAGTCTTTTGAGGAACCTCCATACTGCTTTCCAGAATGGTTAAACAAGTTTACATTCCCACCAACAATGTAGTAAGGTTTCCTTTTGGCCACATCCCCACCATCAACTCTTATTGTTAGTTCTCTTGATAATGGCCATTCTAATTGGGGTAAGGTAGAATCTCAATGTCTGGAAAGACTTGAAAAAAATTATATTAGGCACAAGTAAGCCAAACCCAAAGAAACAGGTTGCATGGTTTCCTTCTTTTGTAATAAATTGAAAGTGCCTATAAATCTACAAGTAAACACTCTGGATAGTAAAAGACAAAAAATTTACACTTGGACATGATAAATTAAACAGGACTCTAAACACTCACACTATGAGACCAAAGGGGGATATTCTTAGGAGACGATCACAAGGGTGCAATAGATACGTGCATACAATCATACAAAATTTGCTTTTCAGAGTAAATTCCAAGGAATGGAAAAAAGAGGGTTTTTTTCATTATACTTTTGGTGGGGTTTTTTTCCTATTTTTCCCCCTTTTGTTACTGTTTTTGTTTTCTGTACCTTTTGTCTTGTATGTAAGATTATCTGATTTGGAGACAATAGGAGGAAGCACAGAAATGGTGGGACAAAGGGTGAATTAATACAGCAGTGATAATCTCTAGACACTATGTTGAAAATGAACTATACAACTTGTGGGAGACCAGGGGTGGGAGGGGAAAAAACTGGGAGAAAGTGAGGGAAGAGGTGACACTGTTCAAAATGAAATGTACTCATTACTTGACTTATGTAACTGTAACCCCTCTGTACATCACCTTTACAATTAAAATAAAATACAACCAAAAATGTCCTGTAGCTGGACCATCACATCAATATTTCAGACAGCAGAAGAGAAGGAAGAAGAGATCCAATCTTTCTTTAAGGAAACATCTGGTAGGTGGCAAATTCCATTTCCTCTTATATCCCCTCACCCGAGGCCACGCCTCTCTTGCACCACACCTTAAAGGAACCAAGGAAACATAGGAATTCACCCCCGTCCCCTAAGCAGCCATGCCACATATACAATTAAGGATTCTGTTAGAATTGAAGAAAATAAGAAGGGATTCTGGAGAATTATCTATAGTCTCAGCCATAATATTCTAGAGTAAAAACTATGTTATTTTTATGGACATTCATTTCTCATCTTGGGGTAACTATCTGGTATGCTGTACATGGTTAATGTTTCTATCACTAAGCGAATGAAAGAAGAAAACCATATCCGAATATTTCTAGGATTCAAGAAATAATGTGTGTTGGTATGCTTGCATTTGTTATCTCATCCAATTCATACAACAAGGCTTCAGCCTCATGCAGGGAATATGTAAAATGGGAGCATTACAGCCTAGAACCTGCTCCATTACAAAACGTACTCCAAGACATTCTCCCTCTCCTTAGAAACCAACTTCTCTTTTTCAACTCTTCTCTCAACCATGCTTCTTTTTTCCTGAAGTAGCAGCAAAAGGAAAAAAAAATCAGATTCTGCCATGTGTCTAAGGAAAAGTGATTGCCAACATTCACACTGTGGAACCAAAGTTCCAACTATGTCGATCCTTATCATGAATCCTCCCCCATCATCAACTAGATGTTTTATTTTCCCATGTGCTCTTCAGAAGTACTACATAATGTGATCACTTACTCTGATGCCACATAACGTTGGCATAGACTCCCTTGGCTCCCACATGCAGGATGGGATCCAGCAGCCCTTCCTTCCTCCCAGCTATGGAGTATGTATCATCTGTAACACTGGAATTTCAAGGCAACTGAATTCATGGTTAGAGCAGAGCTTATTCATCAAGTGTTAAGTATGTGTCAACGGTGGGTGAAAATGATCTGTGAGGTAGGGTAGTAGATTACAGTAAATATTATTCTCCCCATTCTGAAGATGAACACGCAGGGCCTGAGAAAGATTCACTGGCCTTTGTTTACATGATGACTCTGTAAAAGAGCAGGCACCTCCACTTACTTCTCTGTGAGCAGTTATCTCATAGTTTCAACTTGCCCACTGCCTGTAGTTGAGAGTGGGTCCCCATCTTCCAGAGACTCCAGTAGAGTGGAGTAATCAAGAATGTACTTCTACTTCCACAGCCTTGTGGCAGGTACGAGGATTGGCTAAGACTCAATTGCTGTGGGTGCTCACCAGAGAAATAGCTGAGCCACAGTCCCACTGTAAGTCCTTATGTTGATTCCTATCTTTCCTATGTACTTCCACCTCTCCTATGGAGGGACCAAATCTCATACATCTTTGTTTCCTTAGCTCTTAACACGATTCCCCATGCACAATAAGCATCTATGAACTAGCCCATGCTATAAAACCAACTCTGTACAATTTAGAGTAGGAAATGCCTTCGCTGACAAATAAGGCTATTTGTGACTAAGTCCACACTTTCAAGCTCAGTTGTTACCTGCCTGGTTTTATGTTAGTTTCATTTTTCACTTCATGGCATTCAGAGACACATGAACTACTCAGAAAACCCCAGTGTAAGAGGTAGCTGGGCTGCTTCTAACCCCTGGGGCAGTTTCCCAAAGTCCAGAGGGACAGACATTGGCCACATGACAGAAAGCAGCCCTAAGACAGATGTTCTTTTTTGAGCAGTAAGGGAGTGCTGCAGGACTAAAGCTGGTTCCATTCGCCAAAATGCTTTGTCAAATGTCCAAAGTTTCTCTGTCCAGTAGCATATATGATGATGTCCCCAGTGGCCAAAATGGACATTGGAGACTTTGGCAGACAGTTCACTGTGACAGCAAATAGGAACAGAAACAACTGAAACTGGAGAAATAGCATTGATCCATTGATGCAGTGAAATACAGGGCTTTAAATCTCTAGTGTGAGCCATTTCTGACACAGAGAGAGAGAGAGAGAGAGAGAGAGAGAGAGAGAGAGAGAGAGAGAGAGAGAGAGAGAGAGAGAGAATTCTCTGTAGTTGAAATGTCAATCTGCATGTTAAGAGAAAACAAAGACTAATCAAATATGTATGCATGTAAATCAATATGGAAAGCAGATAGGTAAGGGACAGGAAAGAGGCTCAGTATAACCCAGAGAAAAATACATGGGGACTAGTGTGGAAATAAAGGAAAACCAACCAAGTGAAAACACATGAAGGCTCTATATTCAGAGCTTGTTACACAGCAGGAGCAGCTAATATCTCTTGATATTGGTGGGTTCTCAAAGGCAAGGCAGAGGAATTGGGGAAAGGGAAAGCTTTGGGTGTGCCTGGCTGGAGGTTTGTTGGCCTGAGAAAACTGGGAGCAAGCTGACTGGAAGCAGAGCATCCTATGTAACTGCTGAGGGGTATAGTAGGCTGTGCCTGGTTGATCCTAAATTGGAAACAAGGACAAAAAGTAGGAAAGCTGTCCAATGCTAATCAAGTCTTGGTAACTTGAGGCCATCTGTAATAGTGGTTATCGTTTGGCTCTCTGGACAGGTTGCTAGAGATAGTGATCTGACTTTTTCCATGTCTGACTTAGAGATGGTAGGCTGGTTTTCTGGGCCAGTTCCTGTGAATAATGGATTTGTTTCCTGGGCTGGTTGCTGCAGACTATGAGTCAGAGTTTCTATTTTATATAAAAATAGAATGGCCTGGCCTTTGTCCTTTTTTATATTCAGTTTCTTATCAGGGTACATATTTTAGGAATTTCAAGGGCAGGACTGGAGTGGGTGTCCTATCAGCATGCCCCATCTGCCCCTTTCTACCTGTGCAACTTGTGCCAAACTTGTTTTTAACTTCTTTAGCCTTCATTTATTCTCATCTCTAAGATTAAAGTATAGTCTGAGATTCTGACAAGGATTAAATAGTACCATAAGGCCAGAGTGTCTCCAATATGAGTAGTAGCCAATTAATGTTATCCACTATGTTGTTTACTAATATCTCTCCTCTCTCTCTCTCTCTCTCTCTCTCTCTCTCTCTCTCTCTCTCTCTCTCATGGGAGCAATACAAAAATCATCACAAAGGAGGTTTGAACTGTCTGCAAAGTTGTGAGATACAACAACAACAAAGACAAAAATGCAAGAGGATAAAAATCTCATGACATTCTCAAAGGCAGACACTATAATTATGCCTATTTTTACAGACAAGAAAACCAAGGAAGAAGGAGGACAGAAACCTAGTCACAGTCTAGATTCAAAAGGAAAGCTTAATAGAAATATGCAGAGGAAAAGGAAGAATGATTCTCTTTCAAATGCCACCAGAGGCTGAGATCTGAGGATCATGGTTAGCAGCCAGCCCAGGTAAGAAACTCCATGAGATTCTTATCTTCAATTAATGACCAGAAAGCCAGAAGAGGTGCTGTGGCTCAAGTGATAGAGAGCTGAGCACAAAAGCTCAAGGACAGTGCCTCCAGGTCCTGAATTCAAATTGCAGGACATGCATGCACACACGCACAGAGAAAACACACGTATAGATTCAAGTGAACAGAGAAGATAAGACCAAAAAAAGTTTATAACTTCCCCAGTTATACATCCAAAATTTCTCCATATTACAAATAACTGACATCTTCAGTTTAGCTTCTAAGAAGCCATTTTACTTCATCGTATTTTCTTCCAGCATTTTGGAAGTTTGTCTGAAAAAAAAAAATTCTTTTTTCAACAGAATCAAACCTGAAGCTTTGGCCCTCCTAATTCCTAAAATCCTCACCTGAGCAGTTCACACTGAAGCAGGCTTTTGCTCAAAAGCTTGTTTGTAGGAAAAGAAAGAAAACATCCACTAAAATTGTTTGGTTGATTTAACAAAGCAGTCTGTACCTTCTGGAATGTACAAGTTGTTAATAAATTGCATTTTTTCCCTTTTTATAGAGTACATTTCTAGTGCGGTATTTTGGTTTGTATTTTATGATAGGTGCTATAGTTTCAGGGTTTGAATATGGGTTTCATTAATCCTTAATTTGTCCCTTAGCAGAAGAGATGGCATATTCTAGACTTGGTGCATAGTGCCCTCTACTGGATGAAATGAGTTCTTCTAGTTTGCAAAGCTTAAAGAGAATGCAGTGGATGCTAATAAACAAGGGAAGACTACCAAAGCCCTATATGAAGAAAAGTCTGGCTCTATACCTTCACACAAATATGGAAAGGGTGGCTCATTCCCTCAGTATTCTGCAAGATGGAGAACCAGTGCTGCCCCAGTGAAGGGTAAGAGAGCCTAGGATTTCTATGGAAACACACACACACACACACACACACACACAGAGAGAGAGAGAGAGAGAGAGAGAGAGAGAGAGAGAGAGAGAGAGAGAGAGAGAGAGAGAGATCAAAGGGAATAATTCAAAAATATCACCAGAAATCTAAACATCTGAAAATGAGTTGGATAGAAGAATTTTTTTATTTCTTTATTGTCAAAGTGAAGTACAGAGGGGTTACAGTTTCATATGTAAGGCAATGAGTACATTTCTTATCCAACTTGTTACCTCCTCCCTCATTCCCCCCCACATCCCCCTCCTCTCCCTCTTCCCCCCCCCATGAGTTGTACAGTTGTTTATACCAAGTGATTTTGTAAGTATTGCTTTTGAAATGGTTTGTATTTTTATCCTTTGTCTCTCAATTTTGGTATTCCCTTTCCCTTCCCTAATCCTAATACACATATATACAGTATCCAGGGTACTAAGTTCAGATACAATACTAGCAGGGGTAAAATTACAACAATGATATACCATTTGTTTCCATAATGAGGAGTTCATTTCACTTAGCATCATCTTATGTGTTCATACGAGTGTAGCTATTGGGCTATCGTGGTCTTCTATGACTAACCTAAACATATACTAATTATTCTCTATGAGGGAAACCATAGGATCCATGTTTCTTTGGGTCTGGCTCACTTCATTTAGTATCATCTTCTCCAAGTCCTTCCATTTCCTTATGAACGGGGCAGTGTCATTCTTTCTGATAGAGGCATAGAATTCCATTGTGTGTATGTACCACATTTTCCTGATCCACTCGTCGACTGAGGGGCATCTGGGTTGGTTCCATATTTTAGCTATGACAAATTGTGCTGCCATGAACATAATTGTGCTTTAGTGTGGTCTTGCTGGTAATCTTTTGGGTAGATGCCCAAAAGTGGTGCTATTGAGTCATAGGGGAGGTCTGTGTTTAGCCTGGATAGAAGAAGTTGGCCTCATCATATTGGTATGGTAACTGAAACCAAACCTTTATTACTTTAAGGAAAAGATTTCACATGATGAATATTTAAAAGAACTCAAAAAATTAGATCTTCCTCCTTTGTTGAGTTTGTTTAGTTCCTATCAAAGCAAACTGGGTTATAAAATATGTATTTTTTGGTGGTCTTTCTGTGCAGGTCCTGGGGCTTGAACTCAGGGCCTGAATGCTGTCCCTGAGCTTTTTTGTTCAAGGCTCGCACTCTACCACTTGAGCCACAGCTCCACGTCCAGCTTTTTTGCTGGTTAATTGGAAATAAGCATCTCATGGACTTTCCTGTGTGGGCTGGCTTCAAACCATACTCCTCAGATCTAAGCCTCCTGAATAGCTAGAATGACAGGCCACCAGCACCTAGCACCAGATAGTTCTTTAAATAAAGTTTTATTGGTGGGCTGGGGATATGGCCTAGTGGCAAGAGTGCTTGCCTCGTATACATGAGGCCCTGGCCCCAGCACCACATATACAGAAAATGGCCAGAAGTGGCGCTGTGGCTCAAGTGGCAGAGTGCTAGCCTTGAGCAAAAAGAACCCAGGGACAGTGCTCAAGCCCCGAGTCCAAGCCCTAAGACTGGCCAAAAAAATAATAATAATAATAAAGTTTTATTGGAACACAACCATGCTCATTTCTTTACACATTGTGGCCGTTTCCAAGCTACAAGGGAACCAATGATAGCTGCAACCTATGAACAGCATAATCTAAAATATTTACCATCTGACCATTTATGTAAAAAGAAAAATCCCCTGCTCTAGATGGTGGGGGTTCCGAGGGGAAAACTCATGAGCAAAGCCCATGTAGAATACAATGACCATGTTGCCTCAGAATGAAATAAATCACTGTCATAAACCACTGAAATTTTCAAGTTATGGACACTCCTGCCTGCCTGAGCTCATCCTGACAGTATCAGGATAAAAATGGATATCTGGGGAAAAAATAGAAAAGGAGAATATATGTCCAGAATCTGAAACACCTTGAAAGAAGGTCTGCAAACATTAGTGATGGAAAATATGCAAATTCAATGTCATTGTCATTGTTCTTTTACCACGTGGGAAATAAACATATCCCCATATGCAAATGAGGCCATTTATTGGTTAAGCCAGACAAAGATGTGATATTCCATCCTTAACTCAAAATGAATTAATTTCCATATCTAAAGGAGGCCAGCCGGCTTTAACCAGACACTGGGTTTGTTTTATTTATATGAGAAAGGGGAAGAGGCTCAATGGAACAAATCTCAGGCACCCATTGATAAATTCACAAACTTGGGCTCTCATTGAACTTAGGAGAGCACACTGCCTGTTGCCTTGGACACTTGGGAATCGCTGGGAATCACTGAGCAGTGCCTGATTCCTGACCTGCAGCTGTCTGTCAGCCTCTTAGATCATTTCCACCTAATAGAGCCTTACAATTGTCATCATTTTCTTCACTTCAGCATTTGAAAGAAATGTTAAAGATTGATCCACCACTGGGATGGCTATTTTGTAACTTCTCCCAGCTGGTTAAAAAGGAAGTCATTGTAAATAAATGCAGCTTTTCTGAGATGTTTTAAATAGTAGCCATCATAGCAATCTTGGCAGCAGAAAAGGGAGGAGCTGGGAGGGAAAGAAACAACTGGATACAAGGGCTATGGCAACATTTCTCACTCCTAAAGACTAGGGTAAAACTTGTCCCTGTTCCCTAGGAATAAATGATGTAAGCACCTGATAACGAATTGAAAACAAGTGCCCTCTGCTTGTTTCCAAGCCTGGACATCACTTCTGGCTACAGAGAAAAGCTCTCCCATGGACCAAGGCCAAGATGCTGAAGACTGAGAAAAAGCATCTTGTGACCAAGAGGTAGTTCTGCCTGAACTTGGTAGAGAGAGACAACAGGGATGCACACAAGATCACTGAGGATAAATAGACATCAAATAGAAAAGCATCATGGGCCAAGGAATCAATTCAACTGAAATGAGTAGGACAGGGAGAGTTATAGGAATTATATGCTCCTTTTCAAGGATCAGTCTCCAGTCTCCTTGCTACTACAGATTTGTGTTGCTCAAGGTATTTCCTCCAAGGCTGGGCATAGTTATTCACACCAATAATCCTGGCTATTTGGGAAACATAAATAGGAGGATCAAGTGCAGTTCCAGTCAGAATTGCAAGACTTTATCTGAAGAAAAAAAAAAAGAAAAGAAAACTCTAACCCTTTTCTATTTTAGTCAAGGTAAGGGTGTGGTTCTGGTGGTAGAATGTCCCCTTAGTTCAAGCCTCAATACTCATCTCCAAAAAGTAGGAGTGATCGTTTCAAATTCTGCCCCACATAGAAATTCTTCTAATTGATACAGAACGCCACACTTTCCTGGCTGAGATGTGTGTTTATATCTACCCAAGGCAAAAAAGGGAAGAATGTTTTTGTTTCTACCCTTTAGTTCCCACTTTCTTATGAATTTCTCCAACCTTTCTAATTCATGACACAAGGTGATAAGTAGAAATGAAATCTCTTCCCCTTTCAAAGTGGGTAGGAGCCATAAGAATGAAAACTGAGCTAGGGGCCTCAGTTGAAGTGGTCCCACTAGGTCCAGCATTTTGGTTTGGTCCATTTCCAGGGCTTGTTCGTAGAGGTCACAGATGACTTTTAACTAGTGCAGCTGCTGAACACATTGGAAAAACAAATGCCTATAATGGCCTCATTCAATCAAAAGTGAGCTCCAAAGCCACAAGCAAGTGAAGCTTACTAGAGAGCTCCTACCACAACACAGACTGAAGGAGAAACAAAACCACTACCCCAAGATAAACATGCCCAGTGATGGCCAACCTGTGTTGGCAGGGGAAGAGCCTGAGACTCTAATGGATAAGGCCATGGAGTCAGCAATATAACAGAAGTATTACAAGAGAATAGAAAAGATAAAAACTATAAAAATCATCTATTTAGATAGAGTCATTCTAACTATTATATACCTACTATGTGCCGTGTGTGGCCCTAAGATTTAAAGCAAGATTCCACAAAGTACAAGCTATAGGCTAGTGAATCTCTTGGCACATAATCTTTGAGGTGAAAATGATTAATTGTGTGTGCGTGTGTGTGTGTGTGCGCGCGCACGCGCGCGCACTGGTACTGGGGCTTGAACTCAAGTCCTGGGTGCTACCCCTAAGCTTTTTCACTCAAGGCTGGTGTTCTACCATTTAACAGCTCCACTTCCAGCTTTTGCTGGTTTATTGGAGGTAAGGATCTCACTGAATTTCCTGCCTGGGCTGGCTTCCATCCTCAGAGCTCAGCCTCTTGAGTAGTTAGGATTACAGGCATGAGCCACCAATGCCCAGCTTCATTTATATATTTTTAAATAGAAAAATACCACAAAAAGAATAGCATTTTGTAGAGCAGTTGCTCAAACAATAGCAGATATTGCCCCAAGGCTTACAGAATCCAAAATACTTGCTATGTAGCTTTTCTCAGCAAAACCATTAGCTGACTCCTGCTCTAAGAGTCCAGAGTCAAATAAAAAAATGGCTCTACCCATAGCAGGGAATGCTAGTGGCTCACTCCTATAATCCTAACTACTCAAGAAGCTGAGATCTGAGGGTCCTAGTTCAAAGCCAAGCAGGAAAGTTCATGGGATTCTTATCTCCAGTTAACCACCAGAAAAAAACAGGAGTGGCATTGTGGCTCAAAGTGTAGAGAGCTAGCCTTGAGTGAAAAAGCTCTGGGACAGTGTCCAAGCCTGAAGTGCAAGCACCATGACCAACAATAATAATAACAACAACCAGAAATGGCTCCACCTTCACAGAACTTGCTGCTTGGTGTAAGACCTGCAAACAGTATCCCAGTCCTTTGTCCTTTGCTGGCTTCACATTTTAGAAGTGAGTCATTTTTTAAATTGGAGAAAGCTTATGCAAAGTTATGAAGATTAATAAAAGAATGGGGGAAAAGAATTTATGAGAAAAGTTTAAAGGAATTTAGATTATTTATTCTCAAGGAAGGGAGTCTATAGGGAGAGTTAAGAATATTCTTCAAATATTTGAAGGGATATTATTAAGCAGAAGGCTTTCAATTGTGGATATGAAGATTAATAGAACATAAGCTAAAAAATTTTATTAAGGAGATGGAAAATTTTCTCCTGGAAAGCTTTTAAACTTCTACAATGAATTGAGAACCCCATTTCCTTTAAGCCTCTCAATCTAGCATATGTTCTCATCTGCCTGACAGCTCACAGTGTTACTGCGTAGTGTCCAGGCTCAGGGGGAAAGGTAAACTTCCTGTCACATACCTGGGCTAGCTCACAGATTCCTCCCTGCAGACATGGGAGCTTTGCAGAAGAAGAAAATCTTTTCCCTCTCTGGACCTCAGTTTCTTCTTTGTTGCAAAATGAAAGTCTGACAGGCCAAGTCCTTGATTTCTTGAGCCAAAAAATCTTGACATAATTTCAGACAGCCGAGGACAGTAAAGGAGCTTAAACTATCTTCCAAGAAAGAGGCAATCAGTATTTTTTTAAGTTAAAGGCAACTACAAGTTGGAGAGGAGGGGAGGGGAACAGAATAGGTTGACTGGAGGAAGAAGACCAAACAAAATTTAAGTAAGTGTCTAGTGGTTTATAAAAGAAAAAGGGAGTGTGTCAATGAGGAATATACAAAGAAACATAGGAAATCAGAAAACAAAGCTGACAACCTATCATGACAATGTAATTATATTAAAACAAAACCCAAATTCAAGATTCAACTACATGCTGTTTACCAGAGAGCCACTGAAAACCCAATGCCCCCCATGGGTAAGACATGAAGAGTTTAATATTGAGCATCATTAATCATATGCGTGGTGAAGTCTTTAAGAGTAAAGTACCCTGCTGGCCACAACTGAATTAAAAATTAAGATGACTGAGGGAGAGAAAGAAAATGGTGAGAAGATATGTGTAAGCTGGGTACCAGTGGGCTACTCAGAAGGCTGAGATCTGAGGATCAAGATCCAAGCCTGTACAGGAATGTCCATGTGATTCTTAGCTCCAATTAACTACCCGAAAATCGGAAGTGGAGCTGTGGCTCAAAGTGGTAGAGCACAAGGCTTGAGCAGAAAAGCTCAGAGACAGCACCCAGACCCTCAGTTCAAGCCCCATGACCCCCACCACCAACAACAACAAGATACATATAAAAAGAAAAATATGGCAGAAGCAAGGAAGTAGGTGTATTAATGTTCACTGAGCAATTCTGCATATTTGGGATGTTTTATAATAAGAACTTGAAGCAAGG
The DNA here is from genome assembly GCF_023159225.1 of Perognathus longimembris pacificus. Lineage (NCBI taxonomy): Eukaryota > Metazoa > Chordata > Mammalia > Rodentia > Heteromyidae > Perognathus > Perognathus longimembris. The sequence continues at coordinate 17,166,024 of NC_063161.1, read as the reverse complement.
GAGGGTAAGGAGTTGACCAAATATATCCAAGCAAATTGTTCAAGCCATCTGTGACAGAGTACCTGAGACGCAGAGGAATGGGCTTACAGTTTCAGAGGATCCAGCCACAGTGCCACTTCCGGTTTTCTGGTGGTTAATTAGATATAAGAGTCTCAGGGACTTCCCTGCCTGGACTGACTTTGCACTGTGATCCTCAGATCTCAGCCTCCTGAGTAGCTAGGATTATAGACGTGAACCACCAGTATCTAGCAGAAATGATGTTTTTTATCTGCTGAAGTATATCCAGAATGTCTCTATCAGTAGGACACTGGTCTTAGAAAGAAAAGAAGGGTTGGTTCAACCTAGTTCCGTCACAGTGCAGCAAGGATCAGCAAGGATTGTGTTAGATAAACAGTGGCCTTCAGTCAAATAGAGATATAGCATCAGGCACATCACGTGCTGCCAGATATGATAGAACTCAATGCCTCCACATAGATGTCTTGTAAGCACCTTATATGAATAAGTGTAATCAGAATTCCTGATGTTTTGCCCCAAACCTACTTCTCCTACAGATTACCTACCTCACACTGGGAAGATGCTCACGTCAAAATACCTTTTTGTATCATACCCCATGTATGATACAAGTTCTGGGAGTTTCTCCTTTAAAATACACTATGAATTAGGTTGACTTCCTCACCTCCAATGCTACCTGGGTGGTGTCAACTATTGTTTCGCTCTGGATTACTACAGCGGTCTTAGAACCCGTTTCCTAACTTCAACCCTTAGCCTCTTCTACTTTATTCAAGGCACAGCCACCAGGATGGCCTTTTAAATTTTTTTTTTATATCTTTTTTTTTCTCAAATTTTTATTATCAAACTGACGTACAGAGACGTTACAGTATCATACGTTGGGCATTGGATACATTTCTTGTACTGTTTGTTGCCTTGTCCCTCATGCCCCCCTGGCCTTTTAAATTTATATCCCATCATCTGCTCAAAATTTTTCATTGGTTCCCCATCTCAATAAGTGAAACCCAAAGTCCTCCAATAGTTCTTTCCATTCCTGTGCAGCTATGTGAACCTGCGCCCACACCCTAGTATCCTTTCTCTGCTTTATGTTTTTCCATAGCGCCTTTCTCTTGTACCTTCTATTGTCATTCATAAGCTTCAGGAGGCCAAAGCCTTTGTTCTTATCACTGTTCTACACTCAGAACTGGAAAAACAATCTAGCACTTAATTACTCCTCATAACATCTGTTAATGGAATGCAAAAGAACTCTGAAAATTTAAAAGCACTGACAACGTGAATTAGGGTAGGCAAAGGGAGAGCCTTTGTTCAAAATGCCTATTCTATTTCTCAATATATACTCTGTATTCTGTTGTAAGGACATTCTTCCTCTACCACCTGCACGTTAGATATTGCCATAGTGGTCATGTGACACCCAGAGAGATATTCAGAATAGCCAACAACCTGTGCTACAGGAACTTATGAGAATGACAAATAAGTTCAGCTAAAATTAGCAGATACCACCAGAGTAATGTAGGCTCAATGACAGTATTTCTACTAAACCACTTTCTTATCAAACTGATCAAGAAATATTTGCCTAGGAATCATCAGAAATAAAGTTCACTGCCACTCCTTACAACTCAGGATTTTCTACTTCAGCATTATCAACATTTTGGACTACATAGTTCCTTAATAGATTGGCTGTTAGCACTCATGACACTAGCCGCCAGATTCCACTATTTCCCTCTTTCTAGTTGGGACAACCAAAAAAATAACTACAAGCCTTGCCAAATATTCCCTGATGTTGAAAAACACACCATTCCAAATCCCAGCTTCAGAAAATGAGATGAACTAATAAGCCTACCAGGTGTTCATTTCTTCGCTTCTGAAAGAGAAACAGTAATCTGTCATCCACAATGGCACTAAAGAGACAGCATATATGACAAGTACTTAACAAATCTACTATATTATTTTTAAACCTATTAGTTTCCACTTCTGACAAATAACTTGAATGATATATCATATTCCAATACATGACTTTGCTTATATATGCTACCCTGATGACAGGCAAACTGCATTTCTACAATCATAAATTGAGCTTTGTCGTGTCTTATCAGGCCACACCTGCAACACACATATTATCTTCAAATCCATTCTCTGGTTGGTTTTTCTCCTTAAAGAGCATGCCCTTTAAAGAGTGCATTTAGAGGCAGTCTGCTCAGCCATGGTTAATTTTGCAAGCTGTTTATCTACAGTAGGATTTATTTGAGTCTATCTTGGCAAATGTAATGAAGCCTGGGTGTACTTTCACAGGGATGTGAGGTGAGGCCAGGGACAGCAGAGAACAGTCTGCAGCTAGTTTTTGGAAATGTCATTTCAGAATCCGTTAAATTGGAAAAGTTCTAGACAGTTCTAAAAGAACAACTCTAATAAACAAACTCATCACAACAAATAAGACAGAAAACCCATGGCTGCTCTTTGGCAAAGAGGATAATGTAGCATTTGGTGTCGATTCTATCTTTGAGACTCTTAATCATCTGCTTTGCTTAATTTTTCAGTCCCTTTCAGGACTAGACAATCAGATTATATGGCGGACTGTGACTATTCTATTCATTCAGTCTTTTCTCTGGTGAAAAGAACTACGTGGAGAGCAGAAACCTTGAAGACTGGGTTCAATTGCCCCATCTGACAAAATAAGAGAAGGAAGAAGACATTATAGCAATACAATCTCACATAGAAACTAATTAATGGAGCCAAGAGTTGGACTTATAAAGTTACCTTTGGATTCTAATCCTTTTCATGCAAGTGCTCTGAAAGACTTCAACATTCCTTGAGCTCATTATCTGCCCTCTACCATTCCACTATCTGCCCCCACAGAATGCCAGGACAGGAAATACAAGTGGATTTTAACAGGATCAGCCAATTTTCAAAGAACAAAAACCTGAGGGGAGAAAATAAAATTTGATGATTTTTTTTAAAAACTATTTTATTCTTTATCAGCCTCTAGATGATTCATGCATGCTCCCATAGAAAGAGTAGACTCCCTGAACCCTAGCTGGCCATGAAAACTTGTGAGAGTCAAAATAGGTACATATTGGGGGTCGGGGGAATCAGGAGCGTGAAAATTTCAATTAGATGGAAAAAGTAAGCTTAAGAGGTCTATTGTATATCAAGGTGAGTATTGTATAAATTGTATATAATGTATAACTGAAAAGCTAAGATAGTAGATTTTAAATGTTCTCACCATTTTTTTTTAAAAAAAGGAGTATATGAGGTAATGCATGGGTAGATTGGAGTGACTTAGCCATTCTGCTATTCATACATATATCATACATATAGCAAAGAACCATGCTTACAATTTGTATTTGTTAATTAAAAACTGAATTTTTTAAGTTTTTAAGATAGGGTCTCACTATCTTGCTCAAACTGACTTCAAACTCACAACATACCACAAGTTGACCTCAAACTCACGATACTTCTGTTTCACCACTTGAGTGCTTGTATTACTAGTACATACCTTACTTGAACACTTTTAAAAACCAAATCTATACACTTAGTTTAACAGAGCAGATACCAGCCCCAGAGGCCACTGTACTAACCACTCCTCAGATGGCTGACTATATGGAGGCCTTCTGGTGTGTAGAGGAGCTTATGATAACTACTTCCCCCAAGAATAGCAACATTTCAGTCAGGCATCAATGGGTCATGCCTGTAATCCTAGCTACTCAGGAGATTAAGATCTGAGGATCACAGTTCAAAGCCAGCAGGGCCAGATAAGTCCATGAGACTTTCATGTCCAATAAACAACTCAAAAAATCCAGAAGTGGTACTGTGGCTCAAGTGGTAGAATGCTAGCCTTGAGCACAAATAGGCTCAGGGACAGGGCCCAGGCCCTAAGTTGAAGCCCCAGGACTGGCAAAAAAAAAAAAAGAGTCTCACAGTCTTTCCTTCCTGGGCTAGCTTTGAACTGTGGTCCTCAGATCTCAGCCTCCTGAGTCACTAGGATAACAGGCATGAGCCACTGGCACCTGGCTCACATTTCATAATTGTAAATGCTTATTCAACTGTTCTAGTTCATCCAGACATACAACCCTAACTCCACACTTCCTAGCTACATGACTTTATACAAATTACCTGATCTTTATTTGTAAAATAGAAGTAACAATAACAACATTTATCCCCAGAATTGTTATAAGAATTGAGATATAAGCAAAACGTCATGTACTGTTCCTGACCCCATACTAGTTGTACAATAAGGATCAACTATTTTTACTGTTAAGAAAGAAAATGTGGGGGCTGGGAATATGGCCTAGTGGTAAAGTCCTCATCTCATATACATGAAGCCCTGGGTTCGATTCCTCAGCACCACATATATAGAAAACGCCAGAAGTGGCGCTGTGGCTCAAGTCACCGAGTCCTAGCCTTGAGCGAAAAGAAGCCAGGGACAGTGCTCAGGCCCTGAGTTCAAGCCCCAGGACTGGCAACAAAAACAAAACAAAAGAAAGAAAATGTGAAGTAAGCAAAATACCAATTTGACATGAACATGATTCTCTTCTATTGGTGTGACTATTTCTTGAGGTCTGTCAGACTTGATCCCTGTCTAAATCACACCTCCAATCCAGGTGACTGTAGAAACTTGATTCTTTCCAGTTCATCCACCGGTATTAATTTTGTCCCCAAATGAAACAAATAGGTTGACTTCTTGTCAACAATGAACCGTATGGAATTAACCATGAGGTTCTCTGTCTCTACCAGGAGGTGAGTTCCTAAGTGTGCAGCTCAAGTTTTCAACTGCTCCAACTTTCCCAGTAGCAGAACCCAGATTCATGTAATACAGTCTTCAATCGCTGTTCTTGCTGTATCTCAGTAACACCCTTTAGCAAGCTGTCTCAATGACCCTTGGCTTTCCTCCTCCTCACTCATTCTCTTCACAGCTAGTGGACTCTTACCTCAACAGTTTCCAGATATTGGATCCTATGTGGACCCTAAATTAAAAGACTCAGGCACCCCAGACTCTCAACTCAACTCCAACTGATGATATGTCTTCCAAACTCATAGATCTGTGTGTGTCAACCCTGGATGTGCTTTTACTCATGGCTCCCATCTTTGGCCTACTTAAGACTCCAGGAAGTAAAGCATAGCAGTATGGAATATGAGAGCTGGGGTAACCATAAACAAGAGTTCAAATCTAATAAAATGATCTGGAGCAATTGTTTATGACTCCAGAGCCAAACTCTAAAGCAGGCATAAAAATGAATACCTCCCAGAGTCATGGTAAAGAGTAAAAGGGAAATTCACCTTAGTGCCACAGGTGGCCCCCAGGTTCATTCAATAAGCCACTCTTATTCCTCATGGAAAGGATCTGTGGTCTAGCATGTTCTGTCTGCACCAGTACTTGCTTGCCGTGCATATTTAAACTAGACTCTTTAACAAAACAGCTTAGTAATTATCCAAAAGCCTAGATTAACTCCTCACACCAATACCTGTACATCTTGCAAATTAAAAGCCATCCAAAATCAAATCTGAGGGTACACTCTCATGTACATAACAACTCCATTCCCTTGCTAAATACATACCAAGTATCCACCACATGCAGAGCACTGAGCTGTGTGAAGAAGACAGAGGTGGCACCTGCCCTAAGAGGGGTTACTGTCCAGAGTTTCTCCAACCAGATCAAAAAGACTTTCTCTCAAAGAAAACTTTTCACTAACCCAAGACAGTTTAGCACAGTGAAAGCAGGTGGAGTCATCCTATGGCTAACAGTTTTCTAGGTTTTCCAGTATGTTAACTAGGAACATACAAGTTGTATCATTTTAAAGGTTCACCAAAATTGAAAAATACTTGCTGACTCTCTGAGAGGTGATGACAGTAACTTGTCAGGCCACCTGAGAAAGCATGGGAGTCCTTGCCACCTTGTGATAACATTGTGTTTCTCCCAATGCCCAAGAGGTACCCTCTTCCCTGTAGGTACATGGTCATTTTTCTCAGCCTAAACCACCTAATATTCCAAAATAAACACTGCCTCCAACGCAACTGGTTTCTCTTTAGAACAGACACCATTTTATCTGAATTCTTTAAACAAGAAAGAACTCCAATTGCTCCAGTCAGTCTTTCAGAAAAGCAATGAAATTTTCTCTCTTGGGGAGTTGCTAGCTATGACGCCACTCCGCTTTAAAAGGTCTCAGATAAGTCTTCAGTTCTGTGAAGTTTAGAGATTAATAATACCTTAGGGGGGGAAACGTTGAAAGGTAGGCAGGTCTTGTCACAGTGAAAGAAAAGATTCTTTCCTGCTTTGCTGTGATTAGCTGCATAAATTGTAGTGCCAGTTCCAGTACTAAATGAATTAGTATGCATCCCACCCAGAGTTCTTTATTTGTTGAAGTAAAATGCTTACAATCTTTGCTTGGGGGATTTAAAGAGAGGGTATGTCATTGAGTGAATATGAATTAATCAGTACTTTATGGACAGAACCCATAATTTTAAAGCAAGGAAAAAAAGGCAAGGCATTTATCAGGGTCCCACTCAGCAATCTCCCTCTGTCACTGCTAATAAATCTTTTATGAAATGGAGTTTTGCAATCTTTGCAGGAACATTCTCTAGCCCCACCCGCATCTTTCCTTTGAGGGGGAAAAAAGTTAGCATTCATCTCTAATATTTTCTTTGCCTTTCCTTATTTGAATTTCTGGTACTCCGAAAGTCTCTGAAGCTCTTTATTTTTAAAGCTTCCTTCCCCAAATTTATAATTTCAAGACCTCTTTCATCCAAAGAAATAATTCATCTATGCCTTCTCCCAGGAGATTTAAAGACAGAAGCTGGGCTTTAGGTGAGGAACACAATATTTTTAGTAAGTATAATATCCTGCATCTGTGAAGCAATCAATATTTATAGATGGAGTGTTAAACTCTGTGGGCAACAGAAGTCTGGAGATGGATATAAAGATAATTAAAGGATACAACATTCCAATTCTAATGCTTTATAATTTTTCTATATGTGCATACAGAAGCATGATTCTGCCAAATTATCAACAGCCTGCCAATAACCTCATGATGTCCTGATTTAATTAGGATTTTCTGCTTCCACTAGAAGGTTAGGTTCATTAGCTGTGAAATAACGCCACTGGATGTCTGGATTAAGATTTAAAGGAAACCCTAAATATGGAGCAGCACATAGCCAGTTTCTAGTAGCTTATACCATGCAAATAGAAGAGTGATCATACTCCCTGAGGTTGGAAACTTTTTATTTTTAGCCACAAATCCACAGGCCATCTCTCTTGGCTAGGGATGGGGCCCGATGGCTGGTGGAAAGCTTAAAAAGGTAGATGACTGAGGAACAATTTGTTAAGAGGCCATTATGAAGGGTTGGTGGGAGAGGGGGTGTAGTATGCATGTAATGATTTTGCCATTAAGCTCTCCTTCCATTTTACAGCTTGGATTTATTTATAACAACAGGTGGTGGTATTTGTAGGGAATTGCTTGTTTTTTCATTTGAGAAGGGCAGCTCCATACATCTGCTAGAAGGCGAAACAAAACCTTTTCCAAACACGGGTTTTCTTGCTTTGTGCATCACCATTAGGAAGGAAGAATCTGTAGCAAAAGGCCACCCTGCCATTATTTCTTCCTGATGACACTCATTTAGCAGCCATTAAAATGCAAATAGAACTATGATTTTTAGATCACAAAATTAACATTAACGGTTGGATGATTGATTAAAGGTCATGGCAACGGTATAACTTAATTTCTTAGATAATTGTGTTCAGGTTTTCTGCAGACTGTTTGGGTTTCCGAATTAATTTTATCTGTTGTTGAACACTGACAGGTGGAGTAATTGGCACAGGCTCCTGTGGGCTCATTTCTTCCCGTGAACTATGCCCTCTCCTCTTCCCCCAAACCATTGCCTACGATGTAAAAGAGAAGGCCACCCAGCCGGCTCACATGGAGGACGTATGAGTCTGAATGAGGTCATTGGAGGGGTTATGAAAAGCCTCAAGCCTCAGATAGAAATCCACTTGCTGGCTAACGAGTTTTCTTCCTGCCCAGGCTCACTATGGTGGAAAATGACCCCTGGCCCTCCCTCCCGTACAGCTATGGCTAACCTTGGCCAATCCTCTCCAGCTGAAGGATCCTAAGGATCCTATCTCAGACCTGTCTTGTCTTAATAGAGGCAATAAGCCAAAGATAGCAACAATAATCATTAATAATAATAATAATACCAAGAGCTTTTCACACTGCCTCTCTATGTGAGAGTTCAGGCAGTGACCCAGGGAACTGAGACAGGAAGTAGCCTAAGATGGCCTCTACCTGCTCAGCTTCTCAAATGTCAAAAAAAAAAAAAAATACAAGTGGTGCAAACCTGGCAGGATAAATACCTTCTTCAATCCTAATAAATCTGAAACCTTATATTATGGAACCAGGAATTCACAGGATAAATACCATTGTGCCAAAAGAAATTGAGCTAGAAAACATCATTGTCATCATCATTAACACCACCCTTATTTTTATTCACCCTGAAAATGATTTCTCTTGGAAACGTCAAAGACCTTTGCTTTTTCATGACAGATTCTAATTACAAACTTCTGTCCATCCGCTAATTCTATCTTGAATCTTATTCATAGATTAATGCTATGTAAGTAATCCTAATTAACCAGGTCTGTCCACTGAGCACTTATGGTCTGGTAGTGGAAACCCTAGCACATGACATAACTGAAGAATAACAAAGTAATATGTCCATTACTAGACAGATCCTTAAAGTCACAGCCAGGTCTTACTGACTTTATTTAACTCAACATAATATATTCAACAAACTCCAGGCTCTCTGTTCCAGGGTCTGCAAGGAGTGTAATAAACACAGAGAGGCCCTAACAAGAGAGTGAAGAGAGAACGTAATAATAACCAATCCTGAAAAGTGGACTGAGCATTCCAAAAGGGAAAGGAATGCCCTTAGAACACACTTCATAGTCTCAGTGCCGTTCCCAGAACACAACAGGTGCCAGATAACGCTGTTGAAGCTGACCGTTGCTTCATAGGATAGAAGAGAAGACCACGCTGGCCCACTCTCATCCTTATATCCTTGACAGTATAAAGATATAATTCTGAAGAGTTCTCGAAAATCCTAGAAAGAAATGGGACTTACAGGCCACCATACAGTTGGCTACAGCCAACTCCTCAAATGCACAGTGCTTCCCCTTTGTACATGTCATGAGACACTCCCTCTTCTCCCGTAATGCCTGGGAAAAAATCTACTTCAGACCTCAGGCCAAAGGCTGGGCTTGCGTGAATCCACGACCACCCAGTTCCACCCCAAGTTGCAGAGACCAGAGACCCAGTCAGCTTATTTGCAGATTCCCACTCAACCTTCCTCGTTCTCACATTGCCAGGGTATTGCTTGCCGGTCCTAGACCACACCATACCACATCACACAATGTGTGTTGATTTTGATGACTGACAGACATCTCTCTATCCCTGCTTTGAGCTCTAGGCTCTATGAGGCCTTGACGTCTGTTTCAAACTTGTGTCCATTTTGTAGGCCTTCATGGATAGGTGTGAAATGCACAGATGAAGTTTGCTGGGTTGGATCTTTAAACAATGGCAAACATCTAGAAGAGAGAAAAATAAAAGCAAGTGTGGACGATGGCATGACTACAGAGCAGATTCACAGGGCTGTGTGGAGTGGATGCAAAGGTTTCACTACCTATGTGGCATTGGTGCCAAACATGTAGAACAGCAGATGCTGAGTGAGGAGGCTTAGCAGCCACCCTTTAGCTCCTGGACAACTGAAGTGTGGGCAGCTCCCAGGCCAAAGCATACCTGGGTTTGGGGAACCAGGGTACCTCAGGAGAAAGAGCTATTTACCAACCTTTTTAACAAGCTGAAGACTCAGATGCTTACACCTGACTCTGAGCAATCTGAGGAGAAAGGTACACCCTAGGGATGAGGAGGAGGGGTGTGCTATGCTCCTGGGCCATAAAGGAAAAGAAGCTAAATTATGAGAAGGGTTAAAACTCAGCCACATGCTTTTGATCTTAAGTTCAGCGGGAGACACAGGCAGTCACTGTGGATCTCTATGAAAGGAGAACATGATGAAAGGCATGTTTTTAGGAGGACTAGATTTCAAAGCACAGACTAGATGAAGTGCTGGGCACCTGAGAACTAATGATGGTTCCTAGACATGAGGTGTTAGAGAAACTGTTACCCATTGGACAAGAGGATTCTGAATTTCCCTAAGTTCAAGTCTCCTTGCTTATCTGCTAAGAGATTTGGTTTAAGTGGTTTCCAGATCTTGTCTGGACACCCCATAAAGGCAATTCTTTCTATCCTCAGTGATGAGAACAGTAGCCAGCCATTAGCTGTGTTTGTTGAATAGGTAAATGAATGACTGTATAAAAAATACTATCATTACCACAAGACTATCTCCAATAAAAAAGCTGAAAGTCCCAGTGTATCTTAAGTGGTAGAGTTCTAGCCCTGAGCACACAGAGGCTCAGAGACAGCACCCAAACCCTGAGTTCAAGCCCCAGGCCCTGCAAAAAAAAAAAAAAAAAAAAAAAAAAGTCACTGAATTGTCTTTGAGATGGTATGGTTTTTATGAGATATGCAATTTATTTCTTTTTTATTTTACGTAGTTATGGGACTTACTATTCAATAAAGCAGTTTATGAATACAAAAAAAAAAAATACTATCATTAAAAGTGGTGCCAAATCCAGGCTGTAAGGAACTCCAAAGATAAAGAAGCAAAGGACTTCTTCGTAATTAGTCTGAGAGAATTTAAAGGACCCTATACCTTTTACCTCACATAAGGTGTATACATGTGCACATCTGAAAGAAGTTGGGAGAAGGGTACAAAATGAGTGTAAAATGGGGGAGGGAGGAGGATACAGTAGAAAGGGCCCAACAGATGCAATGAACACTGATGAGAACAAACTAAGTAACTTAAGGGCAGCAGGGAGGAGGAAAGAAATTAAAGAAAAAGAAAGAACAGATTACACTAAGCAAAAGAAAAGAAATGTACATATTACCTGATCTGGAAGGAAATGTTTTACAGTTAATAATCATAGAGGTCATAAGCATTGTAGACTAGATTGACAATGTACATCAAGGGGAAGATATTTTTCTTGAAAAAAAAATGAAGAAATCAAGGGGAGTGGGTTGGGGGTGTTGGGGGTTAGGGGAGGGAAGGAGGAAGAAAATGAGGAAGGGGTAACAACTATGACAAGAAATGTGGGCTGGGGATATGGCCTAGTGGCAAGAGTGCCTGCCTCGGATACACGAGGCCCTAGGTTCGATTCCCCAGTACCACATATACAGAAAACGGCCAGAAGCGGTGCTGTGGCTCAAGCGGCAGAGTGCTAGCCTTGAGCGGGAAGAAGCCAGGGACAGTGCTCAGGCCCTGAGTCCAAGGCCCAGGACTGGCAAAAAAAAAAAAAGAAATGTATATGTATTCACTACTTTAAATGTGTAACTATAACCCCTCTGTACATCATCTTGACAATAAAAAAAAGAAAAAGTGGTGCCCAAGTCTGGCTACTATACAAACCCTCCCTTTCCTCCACCACTTCCTTATATAAGTTTCCCCAACTAAGGCATGTCTTTCATCAGCTTTGCCAAAAGCAACCTGAGCTTTCTCCTTCCCTGCCTGTAATTTCAAACAGCTGTTCCTCTGGGTAAGCCCACCAGCCCTCTTTGGCCCCCTACTTGGCAAACAGGAATAGACAGGCTGTATTTCATGAAGTTAACCAAGCTGATTACACAGACCATATTTCCAAGAGAGATGTTAATTCCTTCCTCATACAAAGAACAGAAACTGATGTCGTAAATCCAGGAAATCTTCCCTAAATGTCTCCCAATCATGACTATCCAGAGCTGTGCATAAATACCATTATGACAGGTGAGCTGTATTTCTACTTGGGCAATAAGCTATTGAGGTAGCTACAGGTCCAATCACGTGGCTAAAGGAAGGAGCACTGGTTGAGAAGTGATACCTCGAGGTATTTTTTGACACTGAAATTCCATGAAACGCAGCTGAGCGTAACTTCGCCTTTTCAACAAGCCCCACTTCCACTCATCAGCCTGCTTTGAACCCTTTGAATTTGGATGGTGACCTATAAATTTTCAGCATGAGTCAGAGGTGGCCAAAGGGGAAATAGTTCTCTTGGACATAGGTGCATCTCAATATATTCATTTACTTAAACATGTAGAAAACCCCTGCTGGACAAATGACACATTAGGAAGTAGAGACATGGGCATCCATTTTGCAAGAACTTACAACCTTGGTAAGCAAATAGGAGTTTAAGACTTTGTTTTCATTTTAACATATACACAAACGTCAGACCCTAGTAAATTCCTGTACAGAAGCCTGAAATCTCCACAAACTAACACATTGAACTGAAAACCCCATTGTACAACTACTCAAGGATGATAATAAATTAATAAATAAAAGTGTGAGATCTCTAAGTAGTGTTTTTCCTCCCACCTTCTTGAGGAGCTGCTTCACTCCTTGCAGCTTAGGGGAAGAACACAGCTTCATTTTTGGTGTAAACAAGAATCTAATTTTAGGAATCCTCCAAGATGTTGACCTTTGTGTGGGAATCTGTCAATCTAAGGCCCTGGGTCTTGGATGGGTTATTATAAATTAAAATCTAATACTACTTCCTTCTCTCTGGATCTATAATGTGCCATTCAATCAGCAATGTCCAGCTTACGTGTGCAGTGCAGCCCCCACAAGTGGACTGCAAAACCCAGTACCTTCAGCATCCCAAGGACACAGGCAAAATTAATTAAGGTATCACCACCAAATACAAACCCTCCCCGAATCCTCCCTCCCAAGTTTATTTCTAATTATCTCCCATTGAGTCGTGTCTCCAATGAGTGAAAATTTTTATTAGATTTTTAGAAGCCTCTCTCTTGACAGCTTCAGAGGATTTTTATATTTTAGCATAGTTGATTCCTTCTAATATGCTTCCAACCCTTAACTAATCTCTGTCCTGAATCATATTATAAAATGGAATAGCAGAGAGAGTCCTTTGAGGTCACCTAGCCCAATTCCATTTGATTATAGACAAGGAAACTGAGGCCTACAGAAGTTTGGTATCTTGAGGTACACGAATAAGTTAACACTACAGAAACTGACAGTTTCCTTGAAGCCAACCTTGGAAATGGCCCTAGAATAAAGGATTACATATATTGACATGTTAGAGTAATGTATGAGGTTAGCTGTGCCCCAGTTCTTTGACATACAGCCATCTCACCAGCAAGACCAGTCTACACAGTCAGGAGCTCCAGTGACCTTTCAATGCCTGCTGCTTGAATCGAACAGTCCAACAAGGACCCACCAGAAAGACAACAAAAGAGAAGAAAAGGAACCTAGACTAGGGCACAGTGGCTCAAGCCTATAATCCAAGTTACATGGAGGGGCAGAGATTTAAGAATTGCAGTTTGTTGCCAGCCCAGGGGTGTGTGTGTGTGTGTGTGTGTGTGTGTGTGTGTGTGTGTGTGTGTGTGTTTAAAAAAAAAAAGGGAGAGGGGCTGGGGATATAGCCTAGTGGCAAGAGTGCCTGCCTCGGATACACGAGGCCCTAGGTTCGATTCCCCAGCACCACATATACAGAAAACGGCCAGAAGCGGCGCTGTGGCTCAAGTGGCAGAGTGCTAGCCTTGAGCGGGAAGAAGCCAGGGACAGTGCTCAGGCCCTGAGTCCAAGGCCCAGGACTGGCCAAAAAAAAAAAAAAAGGGAGACTCTTATCTGAAAAACAAACTAGAACAGAATGACTAGAGGTATAGCTCAATGGGTAGAACACTTGAATTAAATCCCCAGTAGTGAAAAAAGGAGGAGAAGAATGTTAAGAGGTCAATCCAGGCACTGTGCCACAAATCTAACGAGAGTTCCAGAGAAAATATAGCAGCAAAAGGGAGGGAAGAAGGAAAGAAGGATGGGAGGTAGGATGAGGGGGAGGAGGGAGGAAGGGAGGGAGGGAGGGAGGGAGTAAAGAGGCAAATTACTCAGGGTAGAAGTCACCTGGGAGACCTCCCTGAGCATCCAACACCAGGAGATAGCATGTGAAATTCCAGAAGTCTAGAAATAAAGAAGAGATCTGGAAAGTTTCTGAGAAGCAAAGATATCCTCAAAAGATAAGGAATCAAGATGACTTTGGACTTCTAGATATTGGAAATAAGAGAATCAGGGGGCAATACCCCCCAAAATTCTGAAAGATTATTTGAATCCTGGCATACTATAGTAACCACAGGATGAATCATACAAGCAAGGTTTGGAGCATGTATCTCCTATATATGCTCCCTAGGAGCATGTAACTCCCAGGAAATTTGTTACAAAAAGATAGAAAGGAAAAAAGAAAAAGGGAAGCACAGGATTTGGGAAAGTGACCCAATAGATAATACTACAGGAAAGTCAAGGAGAAAGCTTTGAAGCAGGCCAGCCATGAGTCTAAGAACTTCACTGTACAGGACTGTGAAGCTGAACAAAGAACTAAAAAATGGAAAGTCTCAGAGGAAAAGAATGAGACTACTGTCAATATTGACTGACATATGTCCCGTGGAGGGACTACACAGGGAGCTCTCATAGCCAGTACCCAGCGCTAGAGGGACCATAGAGAACAAAGCCACAATTTTGAGCATTTCCAAAAAACCTTTTCAATAAGCATAGTTTGTTTAGAAATGTGTTTAAAACATAAATTCCCTGAAATATTGAATTTCCAATTGCTTATGCTTAATTCTAACACAATAAAGCATTACAGATTTTTTTTTTAATAAAAGGAATGGGACTAATTGATTCCCTGGCTGACAACTAGGAAGGAGGCACTGCTGGCTGCTTACACCTCAGCGATTTCTTCCTTTATGCCGTTGGATTCTACCACAATCTGCCCAGCTCCAAGACACTGGCTTGGAATTAGCCAAAACCCATCATGGAGTTCTGCTGTTGCCAAGAATTCATCTAAAATAGACCTGTCACCAGTTCTGACCTATGAAATAGAAGGGCCAGATTCGAAGACAGAGTCTGAATCATGGTGAGAGAAAAATAGAAGGTACAGGCTCACTTTAGCTCCTGTCATCTTCTTTCCTGCTCTCACTCACTGAGGTATAGGCCATATAGCCCGGAGCACAATAATCTTCTTGGGACCACAAAGATCCAAATGGCCAGCATTCTGATGACAGGTAAAGGAGAAGGGCATCCTCTCTCATTCCACTCTGGAGCCATCAATGCTCTCTCTCCTCCCCAATCTCAAAGGCACTGCTTGGCCCATACATGTTCTGAACAAAGGCAGTGCGTTGCTTTCCACTATGAAGAAGGACTGATAAGACCAGATGTGTTTTGGGTTTGGTGGTTTGGCCACCACTGAAGATGGTTTGGCTTCTATCACT
This sequence comes from Perognathus longimembris pacificus, assembly GCF_023159225.1. NCBI lineage: Eukaryota > Metazoa > Chordata > Mammalia > Rodentia > Heteromyidae > Perognathus > Perognathus longimembris. The sequence continues at coordinate 17,150,671 of NC_063161.1, read as the reverse complement.
TACCAGCTCTGTGGCCTTGGGAAGTATTTATCCCCTCTATATCTCAGTTTCCTGGACTGACTACTAAGAATAATGAGGATCTGGCACAGGGTAGTCATTCAATAAGTTAAGTTATTATCATAAGTTTTAGAAGCTAGACCTCAAAAGATATAAGTATTATTTGGGCACCAATGGCTCACACCTATAATCCTAGCTACTCAAGAGGGTGAGATCTGAGGATTATGGTTCAAAGCCAGCCCAGGCATTAAAGTCCATGAGACTCTGATCTCCAATTAACCACCAGAAAACCAGAAATGGCATTGTGGCTCAAAGTGGTAGAGCACTAACCTTGAGTCAAAGAGCTCAAGGACAGTGCCTAGGCCCTGAGTTCAAACCCTAGGACTGACAGAAAAGAAAAAAAAAAAGATGAATGTTGCCTGGGATATCATCAGAAACAAGCAGGATGGTGGCAGGATGGTGAAGGAAAAACAAAATCAACTCAAGTGAGAAACAGCAGGAAGAAATGAAGATATTTGGCACCACTTGTTTTGTTAAGTCCTGGGTGCCAAGGAAGTAAGAAGCTTGGGAAATAGTCAAGAGAAATTCACACAAGTATCAAGGTCTGCAGTCACTTCCCCGGAGCATCTGTAGCAGATTCTACCAGTTACTGTTCTATTTCCTACTAAGTGGTAAATCAGTAGGAATGAAAGCTTAGCCCTAAAATGTAGTCATTTAAACCACAACATTGTACTATGACCATGAGTTCTGCAGGTGGGAATCCAAACAGCACAGCCAAGATGGCTTGTCTGGGGTGTAATCCAGGACGCTCAACAGTGAAGGGATACAACCATTGTGAGAAGGCTTATCATACCTCACTAGAGTTTACTCTTAGCCTCTGTAACTCCATGTTGCTTTTGTGACTCCATTTTAAAGAAAGGACTGAACCCCCACCCATGAGACTAGTTCTTTATGGTGTGACACTTAGATATACGTAGCTACTGTTCCATCTATATTTCTAGGTAACAATTAGGGTAATAGGTCATGCTGCCCTTGCTCTATGCTTGCTTACAGCATTGTCTAGCCTTCTGTAACTTCACACTTGGCTTGCACCTACAGGAAAGAACCATCATGGACTTTCTACCTTTGAGCAACTAAGGAGGTGTGTTTTCTGCTTTTAAAAAAAATGGCCATGGCATAGTGCTAGCCTTGAGCGGGAAGAAGCCAGGGACAGTGCTCAGGCCCTGAGTCCAAGGCCCACGACTGGCCAAAAAAAAAAATGGCCATGGGGTCAGGCTTGGCACTGCACTTTTAGGCATCTGAATGCCCAGTGAAGTCCTGACTAGTAATAAAGGCTTTCTATTGACTGTACTTTGTGTCTGTGTGATATCTCCTGCTGGTCTTCCCCACAACACCGTCACTCACATGTCTGCATCTAGACTAAGGTGGCTGCAAAGCCAAGACTCCAAAAGCAGTGCCAACAACTTTACTCCTGCAACATGGTGGTCCCAGGACAGTCAACTCCTTACAGGGCATCTGAGACATCCAAGAGCATGTGCAGGAAGCAGGATGGGAAAGGTATGATCTACTACCAGCCAGCTTCCCTTCACACAGCATCACCTCTGCCAGTCTCTTTTGGACACAAATAGCATTTGAGAGGGGGAAGACATAGATCACATGATCTAATCAAAGGGATAACAAGTAATTTATGGGCTTGCTTTAAAGGCCACACAGTTACCTACCTACTGCTCATACTGTTTCTTCCAGTAAAACTGTGATTTTGTTGGAACTGACAATGTACTTAGCCCATGGCAATGAATCATAACATTTCTATTTTTAAGAGTGTAAGAGTTGTTACATGACCCAGCTCTGGCCAATGAGACTTTTTTTCTCTATTGTCAAAGTGAAGTACAGAGGGGATACATTTTCATATGTAAGGCAGTGAGTACATTTCTTATCCAACTTATCTCCTCCCTCATTTTCCCCCACCCCTCCCCCTTCCGTCTCCCTCCCCCACCCCAGAAGTTGTACACTTGTTTACACCAAGTGGTTTTGTAAGTATTGCTTTGGGAATGGTTTGTCTTTTTATCCTTTGTCTCTCAATTTGGGTATTCCCTTTCCCTTCCCTAGTTCTAATACATGTATATACAGTATCCAGAGTACTAAGATCGATACAGTGCTAGCAGGGGTAAAACCACAGGAAGGGAATATGAGAGAAAAAAAGAAAAAATTTTTAAAGAGTACTGTTTCATGAGGCATGTTGAAAATAATTACAAAAATGATATACCACTTGTTTCCATAATTATGGAGTTCATTTCACTTAGCATCACCTTCTGTGTTCATACGGGTGTAGCTATTGGGGTATTGTGATCTTCTGCTATGACTAACTTAAACATGTACTAATTATTCCCTATGAGGGAAACCATAGCATCCATGTTTCTTTGGGACTGGCTCACTTCACTTAGTATAATTTTTTCCAAGTCCTTCCATTTCCTTACAAATGGGGCAATGCCATTCTTTCTGATAGAAGCATAGAATTCCATTGTGTATATGTACCACATTTTCTTGATCCACTTGTCTACTGAGGGGCATCTAGGTTGGTTCCATATTTCAGCAATGACAAATTGTGCTGCCATGAACATAGTTGTGCTGATGGCTTTAGTGTGTGGTCTTGCTTGTAATCTTTTGGGTAGATGCCCAAAAGTGGGGCTTCTGGGTCTTAGGGGAGCCCTATGTTTAGCCTTTTGAGGAACCTCCATACCGCTTTCAAGAGTGGTTGAACCAGTTTACACTCCCACCAACAATGTAGTAGGGTTCCCTTGTGGCCACATCCCCTCCAGCATTTGTTATTATTAGTTTTCCTGATAATGGACATTCTTACTGGGGTGAGGTGGAATCTTAGTGTTGTTTTGATTTGAATTTCTTTTATGGCCAGTGATGTAGAGCACTTCTTCATGTGTCTGTTGGCCATTCCCATTTCCTCTTCAGAGAAGTCTCTTTTTAGGACTTTAGCCCATTTATTGAGAGGGCAGTTGGTTCTTTGAGGATTTGTTTTAGAGAAATTTAATTTTTTGAGTTCTGCTGGTAAAGATCTTCTCCCAATCTGTGGGCTTTCTGTTTATCTTGCAAACTATGTCTTTGGCCGTGCAGAAGCTCTGCAGTTTGATAGAGTCCCATTTGTCCAATCTTTCTTTGACTTGTTGCATTCCAATTAGACTTTTTTTTTAACCTGGTTTTTCTAGAATGTATTTTTGCTTTCCTGACAAAAGAATCAGATTTGGGCTATGGTTTTAGCTCAGTGGTAGAGTGCTAGAAGTCCTAGGTTTAATTCCCAGCACTACTTAAAAAAATCATAGACTTGGAATATAGCTTAGCAGTAGAGTGCTCGCCTCGCATGCATGAAGCCCTGGATTCGATTCCTCAGCACCACATACACAGAAAAAGTCAGAATTGGCACTGTGGCTCAAGTGGTAGAGTGCTAGCTTTGAGCAAAAAGGAAGCCAGGGACACTGCTCAGGCCCTGAGTCCAAGCCCAACGACTGGCAAAAAAATAATAATAATAATAAAGTAAAAAACAATAAAAAAAATCAGACTTGGTCACTGCCAACCCTTCCCTCGTTATTCTTCCCTGGAATGCACACATAGTGTTGGAGCTATGGTAGCTGTTTTGTGAACATGCAACAACAAACATAAGGATGAAAAGTCTAAACATGAAGGGAAGACTATGTAAAAGGCTTAGAGCTTTGATTGTAAAGGACAGCAGCCACTGGCTACCAGATTTTTGTTAAGCAAGAAAATTCCTTGAGAGCTGGGGATATGGCCTAGTGGCAAGAGCGCTTGCCTTGTATACTTGAAGCCCTGGGTTCGATTCCCCAGCACCACATATACAGAAAATGGCCAGAAGTGGCGCTGTGGCTCAAGTGGCAGAGTGCTAGCCTTGAACAAAAAGAAGCCAGGGACAGTGCTCAGGCCCTGAGTCCAAAGCCCAGGACTGGCAAAAAAAAAAAAAGAAAAGAAAAGAAAAGAAAACTCCTTGAAAGAAAGAATGAAGGGAGGGAGGGAGGGAGGAGAAAGGAAGGAAGAAAGGAAGGAAGGAAAGAAGAAAAAAGACAGTTTCAGAATGGGGCACTGGTAGCTCATTCCTGTAAGTCAAGAGGCTGAGATCTGAGGATTGAAGTTCAAAGTTAGCCCAACAAGAGATTCTTTTCTCTAGTGAACCAATAGAAAGCCAAAACTGGAGCTGTGGTTCAAGTGGTAAAGCACCAGCTTTAAGCAGAAAAAAAAAAAAAAACAAGGGACAGTGTCCCACTACTGGCACAGAAGAAAGAAGAGAAAGAGAAAGCGGCCCAAATGTTAATTCAATAGCCATCAAATTTCTGCTACTTACAATTGAAAGCATTCTTGGGTGAAAGCAACTCCTAGTTTAAGTCATAATATCTAAAATTTGGCATTATTTGTTTAGGTCAGTTAAGCTCCATTATAATGACTCTCCAAAAGTCATTTTCCCAAGGTTACAGAATTGGGAGTAATACCAGAATTGGAACCCAGGGATAATTCCTAGAGACCTCTCTTTCCTGCTACTACTCATAGTGTGATTTCTGGTCCAGAAGAGCCAGCTTTCCCTGGGAGCTCATTAGAGACACACCATCTCTGGCCTTACCCCAAACATACTTGATCAGATAATACAAGATCCACACAAGTTATCTCTATGACCCTACGGGAAAAAAATATATAGGAATAAGGACTACCAGTTGAATACCATGGGAGGCCAGATTTCAACCCCAAAATAATAATAATAATAATTTGTAATGATAAATTTATCCCAACCACCTTTCCTGCAGTAAGTGAAAGATCTGCATGCAAACAGTGAGTTTCCCATCACTGGAGATGTTTCACATCAGCAAGCCTGGAGTGCTGTGAAAATGACTTTGGGGTCTGACCACGCTCGTGATGTATTCACTGTGAGTGAAATTTCACCATCAGGGATATCCCTTCATATGAAAGCCCCATCTTATGAAGATGTTTCTAAAGTTACTACACGGCCAATAGAAGTTTTCACAGCTCTGTGAGTGGGCAGGGTTAAAAACATAATGCTGGAAGATGGGGAGATGGCCATCTGACCTACAACCCAGCAGGGAGAAAAGGAAATGAATGGCACCTAGGCACTGGAGCCAGAATAGCTGAGGATTGGGAAAGGGAACCAGCCGCAGGGCTGTGGCTGTCAGTGGTTCAGGAAGCAGACCCTGCACTTCAGCCTGTTGACAGCCACCTGCTGCTGGATTGGAGGCTTCCCTCTGCTTTCTCTGCAGTTTCCTCATCCCTGACTAAGCCCCAGGCAAAAGCTGTGAACTCCTGCTTGCTTTGGAAACATACACATGCAAACACCACATTCTCACCCTTTTGAATTTAGTTCCACAGTATAATTAAGCACATATACGGCACATGCACGTCTATACCAGCTGTCGGTTCCATTTGGAAGTGTGCATTAAACAAATCCAAGTCAGGAGCAACAATCTCTGAGCCTTAGGCTTGGAGGGGAAGGAGCTAATCAACCAACCCCAGAAAATGTGCATTTTCTGTGACACACTGCCACCCAGTGGCAAGAGGGGGAAATGTCACTGGGAAGTGGCCTCCCAGTGTTGGACCTCCCATCCAGCTCTTGGCAAGTGCTCAGAAATATTTGGAACTGAACTGAATTGAATTAAATTTAATTGAGTTGGAATAAAGTAAAATGAATTGAATGAGCATAAACTGGACAAGGGAACATTGGGACAATGACAATTGTTTGTTCCTTGAACAAATTCCCAGACCCATGGGAGCACTTTAGATTTCAGACCAAAGGGAAAGATCCCTTTAGAAGTTCACATCAAAAAGAGAAAATTTTGTGGAGGGAAAAAAGATTTTTAAATTTTGTTACTATCTGTAAGTCAGCTGTACAAGGGTGTTTCCATCCGATGTATCAATTCATGAGTACAAATGTATCTTGGTCAATGTCTCCCCTTCCATCATTTTTCCCCCATCTCTCCCAATCCCATACATTCCCTTAAGTTATCTAGTTCCATTTTCACAATATGTATTTCGAATACCAAGTAGAAGCAGTCAGTAGATGCAGATGTAGATACATCTACAGTTTGCATCAGGTGCAGCTTACTTCATCTCCTGTATAAACCCTACTTCTGACCCTGTGTGGGTAAGTATTCAATAAATAAAGAAATATATACAAAGAAACTATGCATTCAAACCTTAGGCCAAAATGGAGGAATATCTTCCTGTCACCGTCAGTCTTAGGAGCCCCTTCTTTGTTGCCCTTTTGAGATGTGAACTTGCACATGTGTCTAGTACTGTGCCCACCATATAACAGATAAGAAGAGGGAGGGAGATGGAACAGAGGAAAGAGGAAGGGAGCTAGGAAAGGAAGGACTGATGAGGTCAGTCCTTACTATAGCATTGATACACATTTCAGCAGAAACCATTTCTTCTATCTGTTTTGGTACAGGCCCGTGGTCTCCTAAACACTGCTTTTGCCAATTCATCTGACACATTGGGGTCTTATAGGTGATGACAGGTTCACTATCTCTACATCCTTGTTTGGCTTCAAACTGATCTTCTGCTTTGTTTTCCTTTTATTTGATCTGGCTTTTTTTTTCCTATTTTTAGGTAGCTTCAAAACATGAGAAATGTATAACGATGTGGAATAATCATACCCAAAGTGGTTCACAGTTCACAAATACCTCACTTAGGAGAGGTATGAGATTGGGGTACCATTTTAACTAAAGTGGAAACTGAGACTCAATTAAGTCAAAGGCCCTAGCCAGAGTCACACCTAGCCGGTAGCAGCCCAGGAGTACAAAGGCAAATCTTGCTAATCACAACATCAACATGTCTGCAGGTATACCACCCTTGCGCCTTGCACAAATTTCACTCACACACAACTGCCTTCCACTGAGATGTTGTCCTGAGGCCCCATGTGGGACTTATTTTGAAGTGTTTTATCATTGGCTTTTGACAGCCTCTGCCCATGAAAGCTAAGAGCAGCCTCCTGCTGGGGCTCTGGCTGTGGGTGGTCTTCTGCCCACACCAGATCCCCTGTGAGTCTGCCAACCTGCTGGGTCTCAACAGACTCATTCACCCTTCCCTCCCACTCCCTTGCCCCAATGCAGCCCTTCAAAGCCATTTGAAGCTTCCAACACCTTGGTCCCTTCATGGCCATCTGGAAAACAATTTACCAGAGATAAATACCTACAGAGTCATTTTGCTCAGCTCAGTAGGAATCACCAGTAAGGATGGTCTTCAGAAAACATAATGGCATCCTGGGGAGAAAGGAAGAGTGGGGAGCCTTTCTGAGGAAGAATATTATTAAAGTCTTTTGCCAGGAACAGGTGGCCTATAATCCTAGCTACTCAGGAGGCTGAGATCTGAGGATCCCAGATTGAAACCAATCCAGCAGCAAAGTCCATGAAACTCTTATCTCCAGTAAAAACACCAAAAAGCCAGACATGGAGCTGTGGCTCAAGTGGCAGAGTGCTAGCCTTAAGCACAAAAGTTCAGGAGCAGCACCCCAGCCCTGAATTCAAGCCTCAGGACTGGCACAGACACAAAATAATAATAATAATAATAAACTCTTTTACTTGCAACACCAGTGAGTCTAAAATGGAGCAATCACATCATGAGAACAGGTTCTATCTATATATTAGTATTTGTATGTTCATCTTGCTTCTCTAAGATTCATACCCACAAGCATTTGCACAGGAAAATTCTACAGGTGAGTTCAAGGTTCACCTCTGTGATGCAATTCCTGCTGGCATCTGAGGCAAATCAAGGTCCACACCCTAACCAATACATTCTGGTGGCTTCACTAGCCTAAAAGGTTCTTGGGATCAGGAATGATGAGAAAGAAAAATCTCCTTTTCCAAGTTTAGAGAAACATCAAGGTGACTCAAGATCATTAGGAACCTGGTCACAGGCTCACATGTCTATTCAAACACTGCACTGGCCTGATTTATTGGGCTGAAAAACAAAATCTCTTAAATATACATCATCTTCCCAGGTACATACTTGTGGCTACTGTCTAGGAAAGGAAAATGCCCATCTGTGTGTCCTTGGAAGCTGTTACAAAAACAATAATAAGAGGGACTTCTCTTAAAAACTGGAGGGGGTCATCTGTCCCCAGCTGACTTGGGTTAGCTAGGGTCTGTTTCCAGGATATGAATTTACAAGCTCCCTGAGGACAAGGGACATAACCTTCTTTAAATTCTAGCAGTTGACAATAGCAATACTTGCAAAACTGTTTGGTGTAAACCAACTGAACAACTCATGGGGGAAGAGGGAAAGGGGGAGGGGGGAAGGGAGAATGAGGGAGGAGGTAACAAACAGTACAAGAAATGTATCCAATGCCTAATGTATGAAACTGTAACCTCTGTGTACATCACTTTGACAATAAGAAAAAAAATAAAAAGAGAGAAAAAATAAAAATAAATAGTAACTAAAGACAATAAAAATATCATTTTAAGAAAAAAAAATCTAGCAGTTACAGGATGCTAGTGGGTCATGTTTATAATCCTAGCTACCCAGCCTCTCAGGAGGTTGAGATCTTATTTGAAAGCCAGCCCAGCAGGAAAGTCTGTGAGATTCTTATCTCCAATCAACTACCAAAGAGCCAGGAGTGGCTCAAATGGTAAAGCACTGGCCTTGAAGGGAAAAAAAAGCTCAAGAACAGCACTAAGGCCCTGATTTCAAGCCCCAGGACCTACATCAAAGGACTTTAAAAAAAAGATCTATCAGTAGCTGGGCCCTGTAATCCTAGCTACTCAGGAGGCTGAGACCTAAGGGTTTTGGTTTTTAAGCCAGCCTAGGGAAGGAAAGACCATGAGACTCTTATCTCCAATGAACCACCAAAAAGCCAGAAGTAGAATTGTGGGTCAAGTAGTAGAGTGCTGGCCTTTAACACAAAAGCTAAAGGACATGGTCATCTGTTTGGGATTTGGGGAAGCCAATAAATAATTAACCTGTATTCCCATTCTGAATCCACATTATTCTAAATTCCAAATCAAGTAAGAAAATTCAGATTTGAGCGTTATGGTGATGAATTACTGTAGTAATTATTAATAGCACTATGTTCTAGGTACCACAAGTACTTTGATATGTTAAATCATGGAATAATCTGATCCATACTTTAGAGTATAAGAAACAAGTACATGAAGTTGAACCACTTCTCCACATTCCTTCAACTACTAAAGTAGTAAAAGCAGGATTTAAGTGTGGACAGTGTGCCACACTCAAAACCACCATGCTGCCTCTCAAACCCCTGTTCTGTCAAGGCAGTTAACTGGAGAATCAGCCTTGGTTCTGTGGTCAAATAGGATTACACACACACACACACACACACACACACACACACTCTCTCTCTCTCTCTCTCTCTCTTTCTCTCTCTCTCTCTCTCTCTCTCTCTCTCTCTCTCTCTCTCTCTCTCTCTCTCTCTCTCTCTCTCTCTCTCTCTCTCTCTCTTTTCTGGAAGCCTTCCATGCTAGATCAGAAACTTCTCCCTAAATTTAAACAGACAAGAATGTGCCTTCTTGGCCGGAATGCCTATTGAATTGGCAAAGACCCATGCAGAGCCTTTGGTTCAAAAATTGTTAATAATTTCAAAATGGTAACAGCAGAGCATTAAGCCCAGCTCAGGGCCCTCTTGAACACAGCATCCTGTACAGTTACACAGATCACACACCATGAGGCTGGAGAGAAGCCCAGACACTCTCTGAGGAGCACACTCCCTTCTTCTCCACCCAGAGAAGGGAGCCAGATGGCAGAGGAGATGAAGGGCAGGATGGTGTCCCACCCCATGCTCAGCGCTTCTGGGGAAGAGAACAAAAATCCCTTCCCCCAATAGACAATGAGAAATAGGGAACAAATGCTCTACCATAGAGAGACTGTGTTTGGTGAAAGTTATAGATATGCACACTACATTTTACACAAATTAATAGGAGATTCACAAATCCATTCTATATATTACTGTAATCTTTCGGTAGCCTGGAGCATAGAAGAAAGTAGGAATGGATATATTATACACATGTACACACACATCTGTGCATGTGTATATAACACATATGGACCTGCATGTACATATACACAACATACATACCACATAAGTGTGTGTGTATATATATATCACATGTGCACACACATATATAAATGCATGTGTGTATATGTATACAGCACATTCATATGTACATGTGAGACTCCCATAAGGTCCGTCCCTTCTAGCTCTTAAATTCTTTAGTGCTGACCATCACAACTTAATCCCTATCTGATCTCCCTGAAACTTTAATCTCCGTAGAGCTCCATCAGGCTGAAAATGAGTCAGCTCATTTTCTCCCACAGGTAAAGGTCAAACTGCATCCATTATTTGTACCTAGGAATCTTCGGTCTCAGTCAACCCTGGCTGTCAATCCAGAAGGCTGGATTTATGTTCACTGTGGTCTGGGTTCTCATTAACCTTGGATCGCCTCCTCCTACACAAAGCTGTGACATTTAAAATCCTATCAAAGTAGTCTAAAACAACCACCAGACTGAACCTTTGGGTGATAAAATAAATGATCCATAAGCCCAGGATGAGGAAGAAATAAAAATAGGCCTTAGAGAAGTAAGGTCTCCATCGACCAAACACAGCACTGACAACACATAATTTTGTATCTGTCTCTACTCCTGGTATACCTGGGCTTGAATGATACTTGTCAAAGTGAGACCTTCAAATGTAACTTTGGTTCTAATGATAGTGACCAATCAAAACTTCCAATGGTGGAAGTACTTGATGGGTTGTAATTTTCAATGGGCTTCAAAAATGTTACACGAGTTACAAAGATCTAAAGTCTCATTTTTTAATGCTGCTTTCCAAACAGATTAAGTCCCTTTTATATAGTCAGCTCTACCTGTGAGTTCTGCATCTGAAGTTTCTACCAATCTCAGAACAAAAATACTAAATAATATTTACATATCAATTGAGATGATTTAAGACTTATAGAAGTGGATGGGGATATATGTAAAGCACCAGCCTAGCATGTGCAAGGTCTTGGATTTTAAACAAGCAACAAAAAATAATAATTAATAAATAGGACTGAGCATGTTCATGCCTGTAATCCCAGCTACTTGGGAGAAGGAGATAGGAAGATTAAAGTTCAGGCCAATCTGAGCAGAAAGTTAGGGAGACCTTATCTCAAAAAAACAAGCTAGATATGGTGGCACATGCTATAATCATCCTAGCTACCCCGGAGTCAAAGTCAGGAAGTTCACCATCTGAGGCTATCTCTGTCAAAAGCATGAGACTCTATCTGAAAAACAAAGTAAAGCAAAATAGACTGGGGGCTGGTTCCAATCATAGAGCTCTTGCAAGCATGAGACTCTGAATTCAAACCCAGTACTACCAGTAATTAATGATGTACACAGAATGATGTACATAGGTCAAATATTTTCTTAAGTAGGTCGTTTTATATAAATGATCTGAACATCTAGTGGTTTGGGGTATCGTTGGAGGTCCTGAAGCTAAGCCTCGGTAACTACAAGAGATGACAGCATTTCATGAAACAAGTCTCTTTGTTGACCCTGCTGACAGAGAGGAGGCACCAGTTAGACTCATTCATTAGTTGAAAATCTATTAGAAACATCCACGTGTCAGATGCTGTGATGGGAACCAGGGTTAAAAGATAAAGAACACCTGGGTTCTGAGATCTCCCGCGACTGCCCAGTGCAAGGGGGAGGACAACCACGTGGATGTAAGGGCTGTGTTCACGACGCATGTGCAGTACACCCTGTAATGGAACCAAACACCAGAACAGGCAGAGGAACGGGGATCAGCAGGGACCAAAGTGGTGCAACTGTGAATGGCAGTTCCTGGAACCCTAAACCCAAGCCAGGGTGCTGTGCTCCAAAGAATGAGATCTTGTTTCTGCCATTTTCTGACCTCATGACCTTGAAGGGATCTTTTGACTTTCCTGACCCTGTTTCCGTCTCTGTAAATGGAGATGATTACCTCAGTTGCTGTGGAGTTCTAATAAAAAAAAAAAAAGTATATAAAAATGACTTAGTAAAGTGCTTGCCTCACATACATGAAGCCCTGGGTTCGATTCCTCAGCACCACATATATGAAAAAGCCAGAAGTGGCGCTGTGGCTCAAGTGGCAGAGTGCTAGCCTTGAGCAAAAAGAAGCCAGGGACAGTGCTCAGGCCCTGAGTTCAAGCTCCAGGACTGGGGGAAAAAAAAAAAAAGACTTGTAACAGGTGTCCATGCTAGAAAATGTTTGACCTATGTATATCATTCTGTATTTGTATTTAATAACTGGTAGTTACTCAGGAGGCTGAGATCTGAGGATGACAGTTCAAAGCCAGCCCTGGCAGGAAAATGATGAGATCTTTAACCACTAAAAAGCCAGAAGTGGAGCTGTAGCTCAAGTGATAGAGTGCTGGCCTTTAGCAAGAAAGCTCAGGGATTGTGTCCAGTCCCTGAGTTCAAGCCCCAGGACTGGCACACACATGTGCATGTGTGTATGCACACACACACACACGGAGTGAGTAAACTGTAAACTGTAAACACACAGTAACCTGTTTGCAGTAACCTGCAAACCCAGTAAACTGTACACACGCCAACTGTACTTTGATATTCAATCTGTGCTGTCTAACTACAAAAAAAAAATGCTTTATTAGGTGATTCTGTCATTGTGCTAGCATCATAGAACATACTTACACAAGTTAAGATGGCTGACATCACTAGGCGATACAATCTTGCAGGACCATCCACGACCTTTGCACTCTATCATCATCATGGGACCTTATCTATATTTCTCCTTTCTCTGATATGAGTGGTAGTAGAAGAAGGAGTCCTGTAGGCTCTGGTTCAAGTCACTCAGTGAGAGCAAAACAGCCCTGAGAGATGATGAGCGGGGTCAGCACTGTCCCCTGTGAGCATAGGGGCACACTCTGTTTCTGAATCCTTCCTGCCTCCTGGGCTCAGCCCCAAAGACTATATGTACCTCACCTTATTGACAATGCCTTGCAGTCAGTACAATCATCATCACCACTCAGGAGAGGAAGAAACTGAGGCTTGGGAAGGCTAAAGAGCTTGTCCAGGCACACCAGTGTCAGAGTTTGAATGCAAGTCCTTTCCATCCTGTGATACTATCTTTCTGCTTTTCCTTTCCTTCCTCTTGCCTCTCCTTCACTTCCTTCCTTGACATTAAAGCAAGCAACCTGTAAATCCTCCTGTTTTGAAGGAGAATTTTTTTCTTGGAGGCAGTGAAAGGAGGGAACCCGGTAGACAGGCCTCCAACTGCAAGTGTCTGAGCCCAGGACTCCATAGGAGGCCACCACAGGGCACCAAAGCCCGGGCCTCTCCCAGAATTCAAACTCCTGCTGCTGCTCAGTGGGAGTTCCAAGCAAGCAGCAGAAAGCAGTAGCTTTTCCTGACCCATTAGCCTTAACATATGTGTCTCCGCCACAGGGAGGAGGTGGGCAGAGGAGGCTCCCTGGGGGCTCAGCAGCAAGGCTGGCTTGCCTGGCTTCTTTTAACCCTCTCAGCTAGTTTGTCCTTCCCATGGACTCTGTTGCTTCCTCTGAACTATTGGCTTCCTCCTGATGGAGTCCTTTTTGTTTGCCCTACCACCTTTTGACTTCTCCTCCTCTTATTGCAATAGATGTTTAGTGGGTATCCGGAGGTGAGTTTAAACATCTTCGTTTCTGGAAATGGTGCTGTGGCTCAAAGTGGTGGAGCTCTAGCCTTGTGCAAAAAGAGCTCAGGAACAATGCTCAGGCCCTGAGTTCAAGCCCCACAATTGACCTCTCCCCCCACCCCCCCCCCAAAAAAGGCTGTCCCCTTTGTTAAAAGCCAAGTGTTGGGCTGAGAATAAGGCCTAGTGGTAGAGTGCTTGCCTCACATCCATGAAGCCCTGGATTCGATTCCTCAGAAGAAGCCAGAAGTGGCACTGTGGCTCAAGTGGTAGAGTGCTGGCCTTGAGCAAAACAAAGTCAGGGACAATGCTCAGGCCCTGAGTTCAAGCCCCCGGACTGGCAAAAAAACAAGAAAGGAAGGAAGGAAGGAAGAAAGGAGCCAAGTGTTCTGCCAGGTGTGGTGGTGCATATCTGTAATGTCAGCACTCAAAAGATGACAGCAGGAGAATGGAAAGTGAAAAGCCAACTTGGACTACAGAGTGACATCCTGTCTTAAGAGAAAAAAAAAAAAGAAAAAACCACCAGCATTCAAGAGGCAAAGGCAAAAGACTAATGACTTAGGAGCCAGAATGAGCTACACTGCAAGTCTCATAAATAAGAAAAAAATAAAATTAAATAATAAATTAAGTCTTCTATTCCAAGCTCAAGCATTATTGTGTGACTGTAATTAATACAATGGACCAGCAGGACACCAATCAAAGGATTTGTAATCTGGAAGAATTGAGCCATAATTGGTCTTGGGTGCAGTTGTCCCAACCGCTGTGCACTGCAGGGTGAACTCAAGACTCCAGTATTAACTTGGCAATGGTTCTGCTTTGAGTTCCAACCCTTACAATCATTGCTCGGTTTAGAGTCCTCAAGTCCAAGCCTGAGAGTAGATTTCATGAGGAAGACCCAACCGCAGACACTGGCTCTCAGTGTATGTTCACAGGATGAATTGATGAAGACACTAAGTGTTCCAGTGAAATTGTAAATGCATCATTAAATGTACATAAAGGCTGCTCTGCCTGCCAAGAACTTGAACCTGCCCTGTGAGAAGGAAACTCAGCATCAATATGCAAGTCACACAAGAATGGACCCTAGCCAGACTTAATTTATGACCCAGGGAGAGAAATTTACATCCAACATGCAAATTCCAGTTAAATGACAGGTTCCCTGGAGAGCTGTGCAGAGAAGGATTTTTGAGGCCTCTTTCCAGCCCAGCAGGAAACAGAGTGATCAATTAGTAATGTCTGCCATGCACACAGAAAAGGGAGTGATAGCAAGGACAGCATATATTTGCTATCCCTTCACTAACACATTCAGAAAGCTCTTAAGCAGAAGTGGGATCCTGTGGATTAACCACAGGAAGATAGAGAAATATGAGTCAGATGTAGACACTGACCAAGGAGATGTACAGCAGGTATTTCTCTGATGAGGAAGAACATAAAGCAGAAGCTATGTCAGTAAGTGCTCGTCACATTCCAGACTTACCATGTAAATTTTCATTTGCTTTCCTGTGTCACATGCCTTTAAGGAAAGAATGTTCAGATGTGTAGAGCTAACTGGACAGTTCTTTTGCCATTTATACTTCTTCATGAAGACTAACAAGATGTTGCCTCTACATGCTGAGAGGATGTAGAGCACAAGAAAATCATTAGCATATTTCTGGAAGCCCAGTTGGCAGATGTGTAGTGAAAGTGAGTCACTCTATGGCTCATTTTAATAAGGACAGAATTGAAGTAAAGTTTTAGAGATTGGAAGGCCCATAGGGAGCTTGTGAACTCAAGGACAGAGATCTGTCCTCAGCGTCACCATCACTCTGAGACATGGCAAAGTGCTCAATAAATATTTAAGTGAATTAGTTGATTGAATGAGCAGCAGAAGTTTTCAGAGGTGTTGAGGAAGCATTTGTCTGGGAAAACAGAATGAATCAAAAGAACCAACAGGTGAGCTAACAACAAAATAGCAGCTTCCCAATGTGACCTTGAGCTCATGAGACCAGGTAGGAAGTTATTCCTCTTTAAACCACACTCATACAACACAGCCTTGGAGATTTTGTGTGTCTGTTCTCACTGCCTGGAATGCTCTGGTTACCCCACACATGAATGCCTGCATCCTCACGTGCACACACACACACACACACACACACACACACACACACACAGGCCTTATACTTGTATCATAGAACTTATCACAACGTATTTTAAGTACCAGTTTACATATCTATTTCCCAAAACCAATAACCAATACGGTTGTTCAATTGCTTAACTTATGGGAGACATTACTGATTGGTCTCAGGAGAGTACTTGACTCTTGATGTCAGTCCAGTGCTCTTCTATGTCACCCTGCTTCCATCTAACTTTTCCTGAACCCCATTAGCTTTGTGATTACTTTTTCATTCATACAAGAAGCATCTGTTAAGCCAGGCACTGGTGGCTCACACCTATAATCCAGCTACTCAGGAGGCTGAGATCTGAGGATCAAGGTTCAAAGCCAGACTAGGCAGGAAAGTCCATGAAACTCTTTTTTGCAAGTTCCGGAGCTTGAACTCAGGGCCTGAGCTCTGTCCCTGAGCCGCTCTGTTCTCAACTGTGGCTAGTGCTCTACCACTTGAGCCACAGTGCCACTTCTAGCTTTTTCTGAATAGCTTTTTGGAGATAAGAGTCTCACAGACTTTCCTGCCCAGGCTGGCTTTGAACCACAATCCTCAAGCTCCTGAGTAGCAAGGATTACAGGCATGAGCCATCAGCACCTGGCTCCATGAAACACTTATCTCCAGTTAAGCTGGAAGTGGAACTGGGGCTTAAGTGTAGAGGGCTAGCCTTGAGCATAAAAGCTGAGGGCCAGTGCCCAGGCGTGGAATTCAAGTCCCGAGACCAATGGTCTTGTTTGTTCATTTATCTGTCTTTGGTGGAGTACGGGTCGCGCAGAAGTGGAGGGACAAAGGACAAACAAATACAGCAGTGGTACTCACTAGACACTGTTGAAAATGAACTACACAATTGGTGGGTGGGAACAGGAGGGAAAAACTGGGAAAGCATGAAGAAAGGGGTGACATTTCCCAAAAAGAAATGTACTCATTAGCTGACTTATGAAACAATAACCCCTCAGCACATCACCTCTATAATAACAATTTTTAAGAGTTTTTTTTTTTTTTAAGGAAGACGCTGTCTCAACTCTCATGGAGATTAGTCTAGTGAGAGATAGTAACTCCTTACCCAAATAAATGTAGAACTACAATGGTTTGCCCCCCCCCCCCGCCACAGAGGGAGGAGCACACAGGTATTGGGGCATGTAGTAGATTTAAGCTATACCAGTACATCCAAGAAGACTTACTATAGCAGAGATGACAGCTGAGCACTCAATGATAACAGGGATTGCCAATGCAAAGAAGGAAGTCCTCTGAGGAAGAGAATAGTTGTGCAAAGACCTTGTGGTAGGTGAAGCAGAAGAAACACAAGAGTAAGGATGTTCATAAATGAGACTGGAAAGCCAGGTGCTGGTGGCTCACACCTATAATCCTAGCTTCTCAAGAGGCTGAAGTCTGAGGATCCTGGTTCAAAGCCAGCCCAGGCAGAAAAGTCCTTGAAACTCTTTTCTCCAATTAGCCACCAGAAAACCAGAAGTTGTGCTGTGGCTCAAAGCGGTAGAGCACTAGCCTTGAGCAAAAGGGCTCAGAGACAGTGCCCGGCCCCTGAGATCAAGCCCCACAACTGACAAAAAAAAAAAAAAAAAAAAAAGTACTGGAAAGGAGCAAACTAAGTCTTTTGAGAGCTATAGCTCAAATGAAGAATATCTTCTTTATTCATGCGGAACAGAGGGGATGACATGCTTTTAAGCACACTTTATAAAATTTCCCTGCAAAGAATAAATTCTAACACAATGCCTTGACATGATAAACTAACCCATCTTTAACAGCAGTCCCCAGACTCTTGGTCTTTCTGTCCAAGATTAAATCATATTTTGAACATCATATTAAACCCATGCTATGCACAAGAGAAGCATATACTTCCAAAGAATATTTTGGAAAGAAACCAACTTGGTTGTATCATTTAGATGCAGATGGATGAAGAGGTTTACATTGGCCTGGCATATTTAATTTATCTTGAAGAAAGAAATTTTAAATGTCTTTGGGACTTGAGGTTTCTTTTGAACTGACATCAAAACCAGCAGACAGCAAAGGAAGGTTCTGGTGGCTTTGATAGGCCTCAGCACTCACAGAGCCCTGCTTCGGGTTCAGCTGTGCAAATCCAGAAAAAAAATAATACCCACGCCGTGAATGGTGCTTATTAAAAATAATTAGTGAAGACAGTATGTAAGTCACTTTTGAATTCCTCCTTTTCTCTAATTACCCTCTTAAATACACACCAAGATCAACTCGGTAAAGACTACTCAGGATATTTTAGAAAATACCTTTTTATTCATTCCAACAAAAGCTTGAGTAAGCAATTGTTTGCAGGGTCTAAGACTGTGGCTTAGAGGTAGAGTGCTTCCCTAGCATGCATGAAGCCCTGGGTTTGATTCCTCAGTACCACATAAACAGAAAAAAAGCCAGAATTGGCGCTGTGGCTCAAGTGGGAGAATGCTAGCCTTAAGCAAAAAGGAAGCCAGGGACAGTGCTCAGGCCTGAGTTCAAGCCCCAAGAGTGGCAAAAAGAAAGAAAGGAAGAAAGGAAGAAAGAAAAAGAAAGAAAAGAAAGAAAGAAAGAAAGAAAGAAAGAAAGAAAGAAAGAAAGAAAGAAAGAAAGAAAGAAAGAAAGAAAGAAAGAGGGGCTGGGGATATGGCCTAGTGGCAAGAGTGCTTGCCTCGTATACATGAGGCCCTGGATTCAATTCCCCAGCACCACATATACAGAAAATGGTCAGAAGTGGCGCTGTGGCTCAAGTGGCAGAGTGCTAGCCTTGAGCAAAAAGAAGCCAGGGACAGTGCTCAGGCCCTGAGTCCAAGGCCCAGGACTGGCCAAAAAAAAGAAAGGAAGGAAAGAAAGAAAGAAAGAAGGAAGGAAGGAAGGAAGGAAGGAAGGAAGGAAGGAAGGAAGGAAGGAAGGAAGGAAGGAAGGAAGGAAGGAAGGAAGGAAGGAAGGAAGGAAGGAAGGAAGGAAAGGAAGGAAGGAAGGAAGGAAGGAAGGAAGGAAGGAAGGAAGGAAGGAAGGATATTGCTTGCACTTACGCAAAATAACCATTAACCTGATTCCCTCTTGCTCTTAAATCTCACTGCTTTTCATTCTTAAATTTTGACTATCATGTTTTGTTTTGGTTTTGAACAGATGATGAACTGCCTTGCTTCTCTAAAGAAAAAAAAAAAAAAACTGGAATTTCCTTGATTAGATGAACAGATCCACAGCCACTAGCAAATTCTGATGAGCTGCATGCACTTTCTTGAGGATACAGTAGAAATTTAAAATAATAATAGCAAGTATGCTTGTGGTATATGTTTTTGGGATTTTGTTATTGTTGTTGTTTTTGGTTTGGTGCCAGTCATGGCACTTGAACTTGGGGCCTTAACATTCTTCAGGACAATCTCAAGATGCCAGCCAGGCACTGGCAGCTCAAACCTGTAATCCCAGCTACTGAGGAGGCTGAGATCTGGAGGACTGCAGTTTGAGGCCAAGCTGAGCAGAAATATCCAAGAGAACCTATCTCCAAATTAACCAACAAAAGGTAAGGCTGGAGGTGTGTTAGAGCCCCAGCCCAATAACCAAGCCAAGCAAACAGAAAGCCCTGAGTTCAAATCCCCTGGTTCCAGAAAAAAAGAAATGAGTACTTCAAAATGCCAAAGAAAGAAACTCTGAGTTTTCACCAGAACTCCCATGCTATTTGAAGTTGATTTTACAGAGAAGTTAGAGAATGTGCCACTTGGACAAAACAGAGGGAAGAGTCAAAATGTTTGAAAAAATTGGTCTTTTCAGGTGCCTGCCTTCTGAATTCAAAGGGGAAAAGGTAAGGGGAGTGGAGGGGGAGGAACAGGAGCCTGAAAGCTGCAAACTAAGTTTTTGGGGGTTTGTAGTAGACAGAGGGAGGGAGAATCAGCTCTGGTTTTTCCCTTGTGCAGAACAAACTCTGATGTTACATCCTAGAATAAATCTTCTGGGCTGAATGATAAATCAGGGATTGTAATGGAAATCACTATCGACCTTTTCAAAGGGCACTGTCTTTATAATTTTCACACTGTGCTGTTTGAAATGTCTTCTCCAAATCAAGAAAATAGTACACCATCGATTTCTCTCCATACCTCTTATCACAGAGCTCGAAATTGACCGGCCAAGTATTGGTATGCTTTTTCTCATTAGTGTCTCAACACCATCGGAAATGGTGATTAATGATTCACTCTTGAGAACAGCATTGTTAGGCCTTGTAATTACTGCATGAACCCTTTCCAAACAGGAGCTGGCTTCTCTGGCCCCAACCACCCCAACTCTCCCATCCCCCCAGAAGTGGATTTTAGGCTCCATGTGGCAAACTTTGTGGTTTCTCATTCAAAGCCTTCACAAAATGGTAAGATTCTTTCCTCACATTACTGTCTTATTTACTGTCTCCTTTTTCAATTAAAATGAACTCTTCATGCTTGCAAATTTCACATCAAAATATTTTAATTGTATCTGTGCTGAACAAATAATACAGCATAATAATCATTTACACAGCATTTACATTGCATTATTAAAAAGTAATTTAGAGACAATTTAACATACACAAGAAGATGTGTGTGGGTGATGATGTAAATGTTACATTCTTCTATGTAAAAGATGTGAGCATCTATGGATTTTGGTATTCATGATGTCCTGGGACCAGTTCCTTGTAAATAATGGGACCCAATTGTATTCCTTTTATTTCCCCTCCTTTTGTTAATGTACCAGACCTCTCCAGCAATCCACTGTAACTTGGGTTTGCTGTTATTGTTTTCTGAGGCAGTGTCTTACTATATATCCCAGGCTGGTCTTTTTTTTTTTTTTTTTTTGGCCATCCCTGGGCCTTGGACTCAGGGCCTGAGCACTGTCCCTGGCTTCTTCCCGCTCAAGGCTAGCACTCTGCCACTTGAGCCACAGCGCCGCTTCTGGCTGTTTTCTGTATATGTGGGCTGGGGAATCGAACCTAGGGCCTCGTGTATCCGAGGCAGGCACTCTTGCCACTAGGCTATATCCCCAGCCCCCCAGGCTGGTCTTGAACTCATGATTCTCCTGCCTCCTCCTCCTCCTCCCAAGTCCTAGGAATAAAACTGTGTGACACCATTTCTGGCTTTGAAAACTTGTTGTGAGCAAGCTATCCCTGTCTACAATGTCAGCATGTATTGACTAAGAATAAATTCACAAGATATGTAGTTTCATCAATGTTCATTCACCAATGACTACTGATGTCATTTGATAACTGAAGACCATTGGCAAATAGGTTCTTTTATTCTAGTCTTAATTACTAACATGAACTCTCAGAGCAGACATTATACTTCTTGCTAAAACAATATATGAATTACAGTATGCTAAAAAGAAATAAAGGGGAGGGAGTAAAATCTGCTATAGAGCTCAGAGGGCTGTTTGAAGTCACAGGCAGATTGCTGTTCCAGATGCAAGGGAAAGTCTCGGTAGGGTATCAGATAAGTTTTATGAACTGCAGGTGCAGATCCTGGTGGCAAGCCATTTACAATGTCAGTTTGAAGTGGGCCATGTATGACAGGCAGGAGAAACTGCACTCAGGCTGAAGCCAGGGGACAGATGCACAAGTCCTTCGCTTTGGCAAATTTTCTGGATGAAGACTGTGGTGAGTGACCAGATGGTGGGTCAGTGTGCCTGCCACCACGTCCTGGTCTTTGGGTGCTCCTCCTTGTATTCTCCCAGGTAGCTACGTTTGTTGTAATACACCTATGCCTGGTGTGTCTAATGCAGTTTTTCATATATTTGCAGATACAGTTGTCTATTGGCACAGATAAATTACCAGTTTGGTCTCTTGGTGTGCTGGCAGATGATCACTGTTTACTTCTATAAACAAGAAGTAGACTTGTTCTTGTACTTATACTCAAAAGGGAGTAGTAGCTTAGGTCAAAGCTGGAAGTGGAGCTGTGGCTCAAGTAGTAGAGCAAAAAGAAGGTCAGGGATAGAGCCCAGGCCCTGAGTTCAAACCCCAGGACTGACAGAAAGAAAAAAAAATGTGAAAACATGCTATTTATGATAAACTTTATGTAAAAAATGTATTATATATTTCTTTGGGCCTCAGATTCTTTATCTACAAATAGAGATAGTAGTACTAACTGCATTAAGTTATTGTAAAGGTCAAATTGAAATAGGTTCATAGAAAGAACTGTCAGGGAATTTCAATCCATACACCTTCACAGATGGCAGGATAAGCTGAGAAACCAAAACCTGCCTAATAACTAAATGTGGGGGGGAGGGCTACAAAATAAGAAAAATAAAAAGAACAAAGGAATAAGGAAATAAGAATAAGACAGTAAATCTTTGGTATGGGGACTCTATAGGAAACAGCAAATCCACCCATGAGAAAGCCATCTTTAGTGACCAGTTCCCCCTATTTAACCTAATGAGAAAGACAGTACAAGATGGCTGACTGGGACTGA
The DNA here is from genome assembly GCF_023159225.1 of Perognathus longimembris pacificus. Taxonomy (NCBI): domain Eukaryota; kingdom Metazoa; phylum Chordata; class Mammalia; order Rodentia; family Heteromyidae; genus Perognathus; species Perognathus longimembris. The sequence continues at coordinate 17,128,442 of NC_063161.1, read as the reverse complement.
AGTGTTATCTTCCTGTAGCATGTCAATGATATATGCACTTTCTCTGCCATATTTCTTTTCTAATAGGCTTTTCCTATCACTTTTTCATATGTTTGCATCCTGCCTGAATCTTGCCAGATCCAAGAACTAATGTCACCTGTATTGCTCTGAATTTCTGGTAACATGTTTGGTGTGTTGGCCAGAAACTAAGGGATTAAGTATGTCTTTATCTGACTTAGATTCATCAAATGGTAACAAAATGAGTTCATACATGTCAAGTGTTCAAAATAGTGTCTGGCCTTCCTGCAAAATCTTTCTTATTTCAATTCAAATCGTTCAGTGGCTTATTCTCAATCATTAGAGTCTCTAGAGTCTAGAGTCTAGAGTCACTTTCAATAGTTTAAATCTTGGTTCTGTCACCCATAAACTTATTGTCATAGATTCATTTAGTTCCATCTGTGAAATTAGAAGAATTACAGCACCCAGTTCAGAACGTGTATATGAACATTAGGCCAATCCAGTTTAGTATAGTAGCTAACATGGAGAAATCTTCACTAAATGGTAGCTATTTTCTTTGAGCAATACTGCTTTGAAGAAGCATCTAGTCCAGATGTAGAGATGGCCCAGAAATAATTACACCACCACAAATTACAGGTGGCTCCTCTTCACAAACTGCTCTTGTGTAAATCCCATCAATACCCTTGAGGTAAAGATCTTTCAGAAACATACCTGAGGGACAGGCACATTCCTGAGCATGCCCAGGTAAAGAATACATTTCTGGGCATGCTGAATTTAAGGACATAGTTCAAGAAGGAAAGATAGCAGTCCAAAGGAGTTGGGTTTGCTTTCTGCTATGAGGCTACCTCATACTAATGTGTGTGTAACTATTAAAAGTGTCTCAGAGAAACGGCGCTAGTAAGGGAATGTTAAAGGAATCAGGCTGTGTTGGTTGATTTGACAAGGAAGTGCTGCTTGGAGCTCTCTGAAAGTAGGGAATTCATGAATTATCTTCATTTCTATTTGGTGAACAGGAGGAAAGTAGCTGAGCTAGAGCTGTCATTGAAGCAGCAGCAGCAGTAGTCCTCCCATTAGCCAGGAGAGGGGAGTGTTTGGTCATTTTTCTGGTTGTACAACATCTGTTTTATCCCTGTCCAGGAATAATTATGGTGTTGCCTTGTTTTTGTCTTGTTCCACTACATTCTTGAAAGTCCTCAGTGATGTTAATATTCTATTTATGTTCATCTAGGGAACAGCATGAACTAAGTGATAATAAATAAGCCACCTACTAGCTCTCAGATGGAGAGTGCCCAACTTTCTCAGTTTTCATGGAACTGAGGGGTTTCTGGGACCCGGGACTTTTACTGCTAAAGTGACGTTCTAGGCAAACAGGGTTGAGTTGGTCACCCCAGTTGCCAGGGCTGCCTTATCTTTCTCAGCTCTCATCCCTTTGGTAATGTGCCCTGTGAGTTAACATACTTGGTGCATGACCCCATTTGTCCATATATGAGTATGTGCTTTGGAGGCAGACAAGGCATTCACTAGCTATGTGGCTTCCAGCAAGTTACCCAAGGCCTCTGGATCTCAGTGAAATCAGCTAAGGTCTAGACACATCCTGACAGAAATTCCTGAACTTAAGTTATCTTCTGGGCAAAGCCACCAAGCCTTTCACTAGTGGTTTTTATGATTTGGAACTACTTTTCAAGAATGGACATGAGGAGTCAGGTCAATGATGTCACAACTTAAAATCTCATTTGCAGAACAGAACTCTCCCAGAAAGGAAACATGTACCCACTTGTTCTCAGCCAATCAGCAAGCAGCTTTCCCCTTCTTCCTTCCCATAAATTTCCCCCACTGCCAACAGATCAGGGAGGTAAATTTGAGCTTATAGCTCAGCTTCTGTTTGCTTGCTATCAGCCATGCAATAAAGTTTCTGTTCTTTTTTTTTCTTTTTTTTTTTTTTGCACAAACCCAGTGCTATGGAATCAATCTTAAGCAGAAAGCAAGTCCTCACTTCCTCCTCTCTAAAATGAATTGTTAAAATGTGTGAAGATTTCATGAACTAAAGAAGCCTTTAATAATACCTATTTATGTTCCTCTTCTTCCCCATTCTGACTTCTACCTTGTCCATATCAGCTTAGCACCATTTCACACAAAAGCATCAGATGAACAGTATCTTTCCACCTTAATTTTTTTTTCTTTTAAAATTTATCAGGTTTTATTTTCTTTTTTTTTTTCTCAAATTTTTATTATCAAACTGACGTACAGAGAGGTTACAGTATCATACGTTGGGCATTGGATACATTTCTTGTACTGTTTGTTGCCTTGTTCCTTATGCCCCCCTCCACCTTAATTTTATTTCCCCTATTTGTCTCTTATGTGGCTCCACCCCTTTTCCAGCAGGAAACACAGTTAGTAACAACAACCATCACCAAGTCTGCATTCCTACAGCCCTTTGTGACTTAGAAAATGCTTTCACATAAGGGGGGTAAAAGGAAAAGAAAACAAAAACATAAATGGCAAGTATTCTACTCTTCTGTTGACAGCAAACTGAGGATTAGAGAAACAGAGCCTGAGATTCAAGCTGGAAAAGAAATCAAGCCAAGTTTTTCCGGAGTCTCTGCTCTGTTCTCAACGACTTTCCCCAAAGGCTCAAAACTAGACGCCAGTAGATCCCCATGCCTCACATACCAGGGGGCCTCGATGAGGCCTCTGGACCAGATGTTGCTATTGCACTGAGCAGCTGTCACTCGTAATTTCCTGTGCTGTCCCCAGTTTAATTTCACTTTAAATCCTGCAGGCTCTTGCCAGACCAATGAGACAATCTCATTTGAGGTGGAACCGCTGAAATCTGATCCAGAGCTCTCTGCTAGTTCTCCCTGACTATCAATTCAGCTTAAGCCCTGGCAGCTGGACTCCATTGGGAGAAGAGAATTCTAACACCCCTTGACTCCCCATCCCCTTCTTGGCCTTAAGAAAGGATGCCAAATGGACTCACACTTGTTACCCTTCAGAATCCCTTAGTTATCACAGCCTATACAGAAATTACAAATAGGGTTTTGATATTTAACTCAGACTGGTACCAAAATATTTTCCTGTCTGGAGTTCATCCATGAAGAAAACATTTGTAGCATGCAGATGGAGGGTGTGGGGCTGGAAGAGGCCCAGGAATGCAAGAGCAACAGCCTTGAATCTTACTAGCTGAAGGGGTGTGAACACAGAAAACCTTTCCAGAATAACCAAAGCAGGTGGAGTTTGTGGGTAAGATAGGAAAAGGCTACGATCTGGGATCCTGACAGCCTGTTTCAGTGTCTACGTCACCTGCCTGGCACTCAGTCTCTCCTCTGAGTACTTCTTTGTGAAAACAAAATAATAATGCTTATGCAATCCTTTTCTTTAGGGTGGTCCTGAACTAATGGACATAAAAGCATTCTAGAAAATTGGAAATCGCCACATATGCATCCACTGTTAACACAACAGTGTCAGCTTCTGAAGTTGAGGATGTATTTCTCAGACTGACTCTTTATGCATTCCAATTCTCTTTGGTCTTTGTTTTTCTTCAGGTTCCTTTGATCTGGCTCCCTGCATGAACTCCAAGTCACCAAAGAACAGGTCTGCATTTGTTTCATAATTCAGTTATTCCAACCTGAAAGGTGGTCCAAGAAAGCTAGTGCCTAGGAGGAGAAAAACACTCTGTTCAACATAGGCACTTTCTATTTTTGTTTCTCAGGTCTATAAAGAAATTTTGAGTCAGAGTAAGGGAAAATAAACAGAAATTTAATAGTGAAAATTGGAAAGGAAACTTCTAGCTCACCCATTTCAGATTGATTGAAGTTATTTCTGAGTTACTTTATGATGTTACATTTATGACAATAATGTAGAAGCAAGTAGGAGTTGTGGATTTGCAACATGGACCTATAAAATCTTCAAAGGATATCCCAAGTGTTTGTACATAGACAAAGTAAAATTTGTTTATCACACATCAAGTCATAACACTAGGGCATTCTCATCTTATCACAGGGTTAGTCCAAACAATGACATTGGTAGGAAATATAATTCACCTGTTGTTCACCACATCTTAATAATATCTCTTCCATCTACACAGAGGTTAATATGAATTCCCAGAACTGATCATATTGTTTATTAAGAATTCACATAAGATCTAGAATAAGGTCGAGACATAGATCTTTCTCTGTGGACTTTCCTTCCAGTGTGGCTCTGCTTTGGTTCACAGCCCCTCTCCCTCCCCCATCCCAGCTTAGAAGCTCACAGTCGAATCTTTCTGTTGTAAGACTTCCCAATGCATCTGGGAACAGGTGACAGGCTGGACACACAGACTGACCGCATAACATAGAAACCTTCTGCAACTCTAACCCTCCCACATGCGATGGGATCTAAATTTGGCAACACAATCTTGGCCTCACTCCAGAGCACTCGGTTCAGGAAATTCCAAAGGTCCTCACGATGGGTGGGGGGGGATCATTCCAAGCCAGAGGGACCTTGGTATCCGGAATGCAGAGAGAAATCGGCAACTTTCTAAGCGGCCACCAGATGGCCTCAGTGTTCAGACCCACATTATTTAGATTCAGGTTGCAGTTTCGGTCCTCCAAGCCCAAAGACAGGCCCAGAGGTATATTTGAAAGATTGTCTTTGAAATCATGAGCAAGAAGTGACTTGATGCTGGACGCCTGTAATCCCAGCTATTCAGGAGGCTGAGATCTAAGAATCATGAGTCAAAGCCAGCTTAGGCAGGAAAATCCAGGAGACTATCTCCAATTCAATGGGCTAATAAAATGGTTCAAGTGGTAGAATGCTAGCCTTAAGGAAAAAAGAAAAAGTTAAGGACAGCGCTCAGGCTTTGAGTTCAAGCCCCAGGACTGGCACACACATACACACACACACACACACACACACACACACACACTATCATTGCACCTAATTATTGGGTATGTCATGTTTTTCTCTTTCTTCTTTTTTTTCTTTCTTCCTGATGGTTCACTAGGGTTTCGGTAAAAATTCATACCACATAAAATGGGCCAAGGAATGTGCTTAATTGGAAAAATAAAATAAATTAAAGGACAGCCAGCTTGGCAAGTGCCCCTAGTCATTCCCAAAGTCCATGAAAAGGTAAGATGGGCACTCTAGACCCAGGCCTTCCTTGGTACATAACAAAGATGAGCAAGCAGCTTTATCAGCATGCCAAGCCATTTATTTGGGGAGCTGAACTATTTTCTAGCATTGTTTAGAGTGCAAGCCCCCAAAGAGTCTAGCACCTAAGGGCTGTTTTGGAATGCTGTCTCTATTCTCACTTCACCCTTTACTGAGGGGATATTAATCATCTGACTATGAAGCATCCATTTATGTGTTTATTGAAGGCCTGGACCTAAGCTGGTAATGCTATTGAGAACTGATTGGATCAGGAAGGCACTAATTTTACCAATGGGTTAATCTACTAAGTTCATAATAAATGAGCTCTTCAGAAGTAGGATATGGTTGGAAAAAGCAGATCACTGAGGAGTGTATCATGGAAGGGTACATCCCTAGTTCCTTCCTGTTTCTCTCTGCTTCCTGGACACCATGAGGTGAGCAGCTTTCCCCTTGCCATGCCTTTCCACTGTGTATAAGCCTCTGCTTAGGCTCGTAGCAATGGAACCAGCTGGCTAGGGACAAAACCTCAAAAACCATGAAGCAAAAAAAAAAAAATCATGTATGTTTTATTAGATCTACTGATGTTTATTATTTGCCTAGTATCCATAGTTCTCTCTTCCCTCGAGTATTTTTTTTTTTTTTTTTTTTTTTGGCCAGTCCTGAGGCTTGGACTCAGGGCCTGAGCACTGTCCCTGACTTCCTTTTGCTCAAGGCTAGCATTCTGCCACTTGAGCCATAGCGCCACTTCTGGCCATTTTCTACATATGTGGTGCTGAGGAATCAAACCCAGGGCTTCATGTATATGAGGCAAGCACTCTAGCCACTAGGCCATATTCCCAGCCCATCCCTTGAGTATCTTAATGCTTGTTAGGGGATCTTCATGGTTGCAGGAAAGCTGCCTACATCCCAAACTCCAGATGGCTATAGACCTTGGCCAAGCCAATCAACAAGGCCATGCCCCTGGCCACCACAATTGGTATAAGAATAGCAAGTGGCTCAAATCAATCTAACTAGAGTAAATCTTAGAAATTTTGCCATTACTCACATTAAAAAAAAGGCCTGTTTCTTGCTTATATACAAATACTGAAGCAAAATCCACAGGGGCTACTGACAGCCATCTTGGGGAATACATTGAAGATGCATGGCAGAAAAACAGAAAAGAGACAAAATAAACTTTGTGCCTGGTATAATATTATTAGATAAATAAATAGATCAAGCCTCACCTAAAGAGGGAACACTTCTGGATTTCTCAATTACAGAAAGCCATACTGGAATGGCCATTCTGTTTATAAAAGATTCACATGATTCTTACTATTCAGAAGTCCATTCTAATTAGTACCATGCTGTGCCAGTTGTTAAACATTTTATTACCATATATCATCTTTACAGGTGCTAATAATTGCACTTTGTTACTAATAGGTTTAAGTAAAGTTACTCTTGTTTTGTTTTTTTTATCTATAAAATATTTGAAATTCATTTTTTTCTTTTTTGGTCAGTTGTGGGGCTTGAACTCCGGGCCTGGGCACTATCCCTGAGCCTTTCTGCTCAAGGCTGGCATTCTACCACTGAGCCACAGCTCCACTTCCAATCTATAGCATATTTGATAATTTTTAAAAAATCTCTAAGAAGGCTGGGAATATGGCCTAGTGGCAAGAGTGCTTGCCTCCTACTCATGAAGCTCTCAGTTCGATTCCCCAGCACAACATATATGGAAAATGGCCAGAAGGGGCGCTGTGGCTCAGGTGGCAGAGTGCTAGCCTTGAGCGGGAAGAAGCCAGGGATGGTGCTCAGGCCCTGAGTCCAAGACCCAGGACTGGCCAAATAAATAAATAAATAAATAAATAAGATACTACATTTTTCAAAATGTAAGAGAAGCTTTTTCTACTGTAGAGACAGCCACTAGTCTGTAAACTAATCAAAATATTGAATCAAATAATAATAGCTAATACTTGCTAAATAATCACATATCCCAACATATATATGGAATATATGTATATTCCACTAACACTACCTCCAAAGCTGGTTTAAGCCAGGTAGAGATTAAGAGATTGTGGTTCAAGACAAGCTTTGGGGGGGAAATGGGGTGAGAATCATGAGACTCTATCTCAACAAACCTATTTCAAGTAAACCCTATCTCACAAATAACCAATGGGCTAACAAAATGAATCAAGTGGTAGAATATCTCCCTAGCAAGGAAAAGGCCCTGAGTTCATACAATAATACTGCCAAAAATAATACTTTAGAAGAAAATTAAAGTTCAGAGACATTAAATAACTTGTCCAAAGTTAACAATTGTAAGAGCTTACCTTTGAGCTCAGAAATCAGGTTCCAGGGCTGGGGATATAGCCTAGTGGCAAGAGTGCCTGCCTCGGATACACGAGGCCCTAGGTTCGATTCCCCAGCACCACATATACAGAAAACGGCCAGAAGCGGCGCTGTGGCTCAAGTGGCAGAGTGCTAGCCTTGAGCGGGAAGAAGCCAGGGACAGTGCTCAGGCCCTGAGTCCAAGGCCCAGGACTGGCCAAAAAAAAAAAAAAACAAAACAAAAACAGAAATCAGGTTCCAAAGTCTTTGCTTTCATGCATTATACTGTGCCATTCTGCTCTGAAGAATGCCTGACAAAGTAGGGAATTTTGCTTCTAAAAAATACTTTAAAAAATACTTTAAACATTTTGTCTTTAACTTAATACATAAAGCTGGGAATATGGCTTAGCGGTAGAATGCTTGCCTAGTATGCATGAAGCCCTGGGTTCGATTCCTCAGCACCACATAAACAGAAAAAGCTGGAAGTGGCGCTGTGGCTCAAGAGGTAGAGTGCTAGACTTGAGCAAAAAGAAGCCAGGGACAGTGCTCAGGCCCTGAGTCCAAGCCCCAGGACTGGCAAAAAACTAACTTAATACATATAAATGAACATTTATAAATGAGGGGGGAGGTATGCAAAGACTGGCTCAGTTTCTATTTGTTTTTGCTTTTCCCAGGGCATGTGGTAAAAGCACATTTCCCAGTTTGCTTTGCTATAACATGTGCCTGCATAACTGGGCACGCAATGGAACCTGAAGTGATGTGACATCTTCCCAGGCCTGGCCTACCCTACCCTTGACAATGCCCACATGAGAATCCCTATTCTCTTCCACTGTGGCTAGATGTAGAAAAGCACAGCTACCTTGGAAGCAACATGCAGGATATATCAGAACCAAGAGACAGGAGCAGCCTCATGCCTGGCAGACAGGTATAGCCATTTGGACTTGACATAACTAGGAAAGTGTTTATTATATTACACCATTGAGATTTGGAGGTCAATTTAGTAAACAAATAGTATTGCCTTAACTAGTGACTATTGCCCCAACTAATGACTTTAAGTATGTTTTCCTATGTAGAATTCTGTACCATCTGTCTTACCTAAATCACTCCCCTAATATGTTGCTGTCTCACATTTAGTTTCTTTAAAGAAGATAAATTTAAATTGCTCCTAAAACAACATAAATACATTATTCTCCTAGACTTTGGGGAGTTTTTTCCAAATATAGCATTGTCTCATCCTTACCTAGCTTAATTTTTTTTGAGTGATCTCACTTGCTTTGAGTTCTTTCAATGCATTTAGTCTAACTTCTATAGAAACATTTTTTCCATAATCATCATTCATCCATTTATATAAATATTTAACTACATTACATAAATATAGTAGCAAACACTATTGGTATAACTGGTTTGGAAGCCTGTTATTAAAAAGGATAGTAATTCTAGAGCACACCAAAGCAAATTCACCAGGAGCCTCCATTCCTCTGTGGGACATATTGGCTAAGAAGCCAATACATACTAACTAGGATATGATAAATTGGTTAAATGGACATTAATTCATTGAGTGCAACTGAGTTTAATTTCCTTGTTCTTTTACTTGTAAGTTTGTATATTTGCACATAAATTTGTTTGATATTTTTGTTGTCTGTATCTTAGGTCCTAGAAATAAGGTTGCAGCAATCTTGATGAATGATTTAATGGCTCAATTTCCATATAATTTACAGAGCATCAGACACAGATCTCTTGAAGAAACTCATGAATAAAATAATCACAGCTTGGTGTCATTAGGGGATAATTCTTTTATCATGTCTTCCAGGGTTGTTGTTCTGTTCACATTGTTTACTTCTTAAGTCAGTCTTAGTAATGTGTTCTTTCATTATGGAAATTTTCAAATATGTTACCATGGAGTCAAGTGTAACATTCTCTTCTAAATTGTTTACCCGTTAATTATGAAAAAGTTTAAGCATGCATACAAGTACATGGAACAGTGTAATGAACCCCAGGTACTTAGACCCATCTTCAATAGTAATCAACATTATTGCCAATAATACTCTTTCTCTTATTTCCAAATCCAAGGATTTCCTACTATTCAGTAAGTCTTCTCAAAGGAAAGAATTTTCTTTTTTATGTCAGTAATTTCACTTCATTTTAAATTTTTTTTTATTTTCCAAAGGTTTTCTTGAACAATGTCATTGGTTTTTCAATGTCATCTAATATATCAGTCCTACAGTGTTTTCATTTCTTTATTCAAATATTTGCTAATTGTGTATTTAATATTTGACACTCACTAATACTCTCCTTAAGTTGACACCTTTGGCTTTGTTTGTTTGTGCTAATACTGGGGCTTGAACTCGGGGTCTCACATACTTGCTAGGTTTTTTCTGCTCAAGGCTGACATTCTACCACTTGAGCAACACTTCCATTTCCTGCTTTCTGATGGTTAATTGGAGTCTCAGGAACTTTTCTTCCTGGAATTAGTTTGTTTTTTTTTTCTTCTATCAAACACATTTATTCTTAAAGTGAGAAGCTCCTAGAGGATAACTAGAAGAAACTGTAATATTTACAGTAGAAAAATTATGGATACTAGTTACAAGCTCAAATACAGTCATAGCTGAGTTACACCAACAGCACTTTTCCAGTATAGAAGATCACACATGTTAAAATTAACTGCATTCTCCTAACATTTCTCAATAGACATGCACAAGATGAATCAAACATTTCAGGAATCCGGTCCTCAGGATCTTAATGAATGGATTTATGCACACATGAAAAGAATTCACACCCCCCAAAAAATTCACATCCTTTCTCTTTAAATATATATTTTAAAAAGAACAGCAGCATTTGACTTCAAAGGAAAGTAAAACAACACAAAAACAGGCAACAAAATAGACTGCTCCTTCTATGTGCAAGGTACTGGACTCTGGTATTGAGAATCCTAGTGTCAGTCCTCACTTCAAACACTGCATCAAAAAAGCATGACAGAAAGATGAGTCACCTTCAATATGAAGGATGTGAATTGTGTACACTGACAACACTCTTGAAAGTACAACAGTATTGCAGGAGCAATACTAGAGAATGGACCTTTGTGGAAGGTCAGAAACTCATGCATGATCAGATATTTGGGTTAAACAACAACATTATTTTTTGGTTTAATCAAGGCACTTGGAAAGAACTATCTTTGACATAAATGGATTCCTGGGTGCTGTTAAGCCATGGGTGATGGCATAACTAGTTGGCCACAACATTCCATATATACCAAGAACCCAAGTACTATGCCTTGATGGCAAAGTCACTTGTCACATTTAGGATTTCAAATACAGATTCAATTAAACTTGCCCCAAATCATGACTTTTTTTTCTCAAATTTTTATTATCAAACTGATGTACAGAGAGGTTACACATGACTTTTTTTTTTAAATAGACCATGGTTAAACAGAAAGGCTTTACTTAAGGTCTTGAGTCTCCAAAATTATATAGTTCATCTTCCCCCAACACCATCCAATACCCTAAAAGTTGATTTGGCTTTTCTTCACAATACGTAGAACAGACCTCTTTCCTCTCTTCTGAGTTACTTCTCCAGGAGAAAAAGTTGAAAAACCAACTTCAAAACACAAAATAACCTTACATCATTTCACCAACAATTAAATGTTCAGACCTCCACTTCTACTCTGGTTTGAGTCTCAGAGCTATTTGCTTAACCCTTTCACACATTCCTCATACCATTAACACAGCTTTCCATCACCATCAACTGTCCTTCCTCAAGTTGTTCTTGCCCAATGTGAAAGCTAGTGAATTGAGAGGGAAGACAGGAAGGGTACTGGGAGAAAAAATAAAGGATTAAACAGAAATAGTTCCCAGGCTGTTACTTGATCATCTAGAACAAAATGCTCAAATGGCTCATATTTTTCTGTTGCCAGGTCCCAAAGACTCAAAGCTAAACCTATCGATGGAAAGTAGCAAAGGCTTCCTAATATTGAGCAATACAGACCTAGAATTGCATAGGGACTACAACAGGTCAAGATCAATCAGTAGGTTGCTTAATTCATCGATAAGAGGCCAAATTCTCTATTCTGCCCCAGCTCTGCCATTCTGGGTACAGGCCACTAGCCAGCCTCGGACTGCCAAAGACTATTGACTCCGACTCAGTCTTAGGAGGCATCTGGTTGAATGCACAATTCTGGCGTGTCATCTGCGTCTGCACCCTATCCGGTTTCCACTGCACATGAACTATTTGGTAATTCTGACCCTCGTTGTTGTCCCAGAAGACTTGCCCATTCGCTTGGTAAGAAATGCAGAACTCAGTCTTCTCCTCAGTTGGGATGACGGAGGGTAAGTCAATGGTAAAGGAGAAGGTGTCACTATCTGAGCTGCCATACTCATTCTTCATGTAGACACAGTCCACATCCCTGTAGCTTCTCCAGGAGTCAAATGTAATGCGGACCTGAACCCTCTTCTCAAAGATCACATTTTTCACTTTGATTGTCCCACTCACTGTTCGTTCTTGCAAAGAGCAATTTTCCAGACAAACAAAGTTCTTCTGAAAATGATTCCGGAAACTTAAGTAATCAGTGGAAGGCTGAGGAAAATCTAAAATCAGGTTTTTCTCCTCATGGAGTCTTAAACCAGAGGTGATATCATTCAGGTCCAAGAGATCAAACTGAAGATCCCATGCAGGTTCTTCTGGAAGGTCAGAGAAGACGTGGACTGCAGTAAGAGAGAGGCCCTTGGAGTCAGCAAATACAACCCGCTTCTTGGCTTGGTTGTGTGAGTGTTTCCATTCTTTCTGTGATTTGGCTTCCTGTTTGAGGCTGAGACATGGTTTCAAAGGCTTCAATTTATTCACAAAAATTTTTCGTTGAAAGTCATTGTAAGGGCCCAGGAAACTCCTCAGAGGTGGCGAATAAGCAAAACAAAACCTCATGGCCATATCCACTGGCATGACTGAACTTGTAAGAGGACGTGGGTCCAGAACCTGGATCATTCTGGTGCAGCTCATGAGGCTGGGAGGCGGCGGCAGACCGACAGAGCCGGCACCCTCGTAGCAGGCAGCGTTCACTGCTATGGGTGACGGCCCTAGTAGACTGCCCCTGGAATTAGTTTTAAACTATAGCCTCCTGAGTAGCTAGGATTACAGGCATAAGCCTCCAGTACCTGGATTTCTTTGTTTTTCTTAAATTGGGTACTTGCTTGTTTTGTTGAATAATGGATTCCACTGAAGATGTCAGTTTACCGCTGAATCCAACTTACACCTCATCCTTTAAGGTCTCATGGACTATAATAGCAATCATAAATTTCTACTCCTCTAAATTCATGCAAGTTTGTTTTTGTTTTTATAGTATAGGGGATTGAATCCAAGGGCTTTACTACTAGAGCCAAGACTTTGGCTTCTGACTTTGTATTTGGTTTTGACTTTGTATCTTGTACTCAGACAAGGTCTTTCTAACTTTGCCCTAACTGGTCTCAGGACTCATAATCTTCCTACCTCTGCCTTCTAAGTAGATGCAATTGCAAATGTATAACTACCATAAAAGGCTAGTACACTTTTTGTTCATATTAATTTTGTGGCATTTGTTTCCCTTTGCTCCTTCATGTCTAAAACTTATTATACCAGATAGTCTAATAATACACTATCATAATAATTACTTTTTAAGTTATATTTACTAACTTTAAGAAATTACTTTTAGCCCTTTGTTTTGTCACTGTTCACAATTATTGCATTCATTAGGCTTTATCTAAAAAACTTGAGCTCTCCCCGCTTTAATACAGTAACTTCCCCTGTCCTGACTTCTTTATTTTAGTACCTATTTGTCTCAATCATCTGCAGTACACCCTTAAGAAACTTCTTGTCAGAATATCATATATAAGTATGTATTTTGAGATCCTCAATCCTTCTGTTACACATCACAGATAAAAATACAGAAGAACAGAGAAAACTCAAGTCACAGACATTCTCAAAAACAAAACATACACGGGCCCAGAACTAAAATAAAAACCCAGGGCAGTGAATAGAATTGAGCCAAGAGGCCTACTGGGTTCCAGGCTAGAGCAGCCTGAGGTGCCAAGAATGCTGCTTCTGAGGAATAATAGACAGGGCTGATGTGGCCATTACTAAATAGCTCAGCACAGGCACCTGCCAGAGAGAATAGATGCTGCTACCTAGTAGAATCAACTCTGGTAGTAAATAAACAGCAGAGCCACAACAGAACATATTGTCTCCTGTAACAACAGGCATAGCAATGCCCCTCAGGAGGCCAGGCTTGTGGCTTGAGACCAGAGAAATTAAGTAAGTGCTCCCCAGCATAAGAAAGGAAGCTGCAAACAGCCTCAACAGACTGCTACCTGGGTCCACAGCTTCTGTGATGCTGTGGGCTTAGAAAAGCAAACCTCCTTACCTGAGCTCCAGGCTAGCCATCTAGGGGCTACACTACTATATCATTATGGGACAGGGTTACCAAGCAACCAATGTAAGACCTGCGGTCAACACTGTTGACCTGTAGTTAACAATAATATTTTATACTTGAAAAGTTGTTCAGAGCGGGGTGCCAGTGGCTCATGCCTGTAATCCTAGCTACTCAGGAGACTGAGATCTCAGGAAGTAGTTGAAGCCATCCTGGGCAGAAAAGGTCCAGTGAGACTTTTATCTCCAATTAAGCACCAGAAAACTGGAAGTGGCACTGTGGCTCAAAGTGGTAGAGCCCTGTCTTGAGGGAAGAAGCTCAAGGACAACGCCCAGGCCCTGAGTTCAAGCCTCACAACCCACACCCATACACACACACAAATGTTGTTCAGAAGGTAGATCTCATGTTAAGTGTTCTAACACACACACACACACACACACACACACACACACACACACACACCTGGAAAGTCCATGGTCCTGGTGAGAACCACCTCAAAACTACCAGATTGAGGGTGAGGGGGAAACAGGGGTCCAGATAAGTACCTAGACATATAAATAAACAAAACTTTCTCCTCACAAAGAGGCCACCAACTAAAATCCAAGAAGGCAATAAGATTAGCATTATGAAAAAATAACATTAATAGGTAAAATTACTACAGAAAGAAAATCCTTATTTTCTGTTTGTTTTTGTGTTGCTATTTGAGATAGGAATCTCATTCTACAGCCCAGGCTGGCCTTAAACTTGAAATCCTCCTGCCTCTGCCTCCCGAATGCTGGATTGTATGCATGTACAACCTTGCTCAGCCAAACATTAGTTGTTTTGTTTTGTATTTAATTAAAACTATATTTGTAACCTTAAAGAATCATTTTGAAATGGCCAGGAAGAAAAGAACAAGAAACTATGAGAGAAAAAAAGAAGTAAAACGAGGAAATGCTGAAATAATAATAAAGTATTGCGAAATAATATCTTCAAAATTTTTCTGTGCATGATATATTTCATGAACATTTGCATATTTTTTATTCTTCTGGAAAAAAAATACTGAGTAGAAACAACTGTCAATTAATACCTTTTATGCCCCAAATCTACAGCCAGCAATTATTTCCTCTTGCCATTTACCATTGCAGAAAAGGAAGCTGAGGCTGACCTATATGCTGTTCCTTTATAGAGTAAGAGTGGGAAACAGAGCGTCCCACTTCGCCTGAGGTTCTTTATCTTTGCAATTCAAAAAGTCATCCACATGTGTCTAGGTATGATTTTTTCTTTTCATTAATTTTGCCAGTGCTCACTGAACTTTTTCAGGTTCATTCTCACCTGCCTATTGCTTCTGTTGGTTAAATAAGCAGGAGGTCATTAGCCCGAGGCTATCTCTGTACTCTGAGTTCCTCCAAAAGAAAACCTCAACCTAACTTTGCAAATAAACTAAAAATCTAAGCAGGAGCATAACAACCAACCACAAATAGCCAAGTTTCACTCAATCACAGGCACACCCAAATAAGGCAAATGCCTAGCTGTAGCCAATTATAGTAAGCCAATGTCAGCCTATAAAAGTTCACTGTTCACCCTGCTGGGCAGAGCCCTCTAACCTTGCCCAGCTTCTCAGCATGGTCTGGTTTGTTCAAATGAGCTCTGCTAAATTAAATATGTGTAAAAAAAAATTTCTGTTAACACACATCTATCAGCTACTGTTCAGCATAAGACACAAGTTAAAGCACAGAAAGATTTATCACAAGGTATCAAATTACTAATTGAATCTCTAGAACTCAAAAGAAGAGAAGAGGAGAGGAGAGGAGAAGTGGGAAGAGGAGAGAGAAGAGAAAAAGAAAACAAAACCCCAGACTTGTACTCTCAATATACAGGTCACATGTAACTACTGAGCATTTGAAATATGCTTAGTCTCCAGTGAAATGTGCTTGAGTATAAAATAAAACAAACCCAAAAGGAATATGACCTATCTTATTAATACTTCATATTGATTTTATCAGTCAATAGAATTATATTTTATTATATTTATATTTTTATTATATTAATTATACTGAGTTAAATAAAATACATGATCAAAACATATTTCTTGTACTTCTTCAACAGAAGCTACTAGAAATGTTTAATTACATATTTGTGTCATGTTACCTCACTACAGGACAGCACTATTCTAGACTGAGCTTTTATGGGCAATGCTGCAATGCAGATTTGAGATCTGAACTGCTAATGAAACTACTCTTCCTGCCAACATGACAGGCCACTGTTTCTGTCACCTGCTGAAACAGAGGCATGGCCACATCAACTGCCTCTGCCCTGCCAGGAAGCAGACTGCCATCAGAAAGCCACCTCTAGCATTATCTCAGCCACTTTCAGTGCCAGTAAAATGGATGCCCCATGACCAACCAACCTCCCACATGACCTGCATCTAAACCCATCCTCACTTAAATCTTTCATCTTGGCCGAATCTATATCATTATACAGAGCCAAAAGCAATTCGAGGAGGCATGGGTTTAAAGCTTTTCAGCCTTGGCATACCCCAAGAGTGCTGGAATGCTTACTGAGCAAGCCAATCTGCAGTAAATCTAACATTTCTCTTACAGTAGTGTTTGCTTGTTTCAAACTCAGATGATCCTTCCACTGAATCATTTTTGGACTGAAGTTCTCTGAAGCAGTGTCTCTGCTAATTGGCTGACTACAGCTTGGTGATTGTAGAGAGATGGATGGTTGAGGAACAAGAGCCAAATTGATCTTGAGCTATTATTAGCAGTCTTCCTCCCCCCTCCTCCTTCTAATAAATTTAGAGATAGGGTCTTATTTTGTAGCCCAGGCTAACTGCAAGCTTGCTATGTGGCCTGTGCAAGTCTAGAAATCGTGTTCCTTTCCCCCTAATTCAACAGTAACTTTCTCCTAGACTCTATGTTCTGTTCCATTTTATTATTTGCTTATCTTTGAAAGAAGTGTTTAGCTCTTATTAGCATCATTCAGATACATATTATCCCACTCTCTGACCACTGTCAATGCCCTCAAGCCCAAAAATCCCTGTAACATGTTGAATGCCTACATTTTATTATGGGTTGCAAGAAGATGGAATGCATTACCATGGCAACCCCTGGTGTTTCAGCATGAGGATGTTAGAAAGGACTCATAGGATTTGGAATTTGGTTCAGTGATTTGAAGGAGAGTCCAAGGAAGCACATACACCACCTGGAGTCCGAACTATCAGCAGGGGCAATTTTGTAATTGAGTACCTTAATGTCTTCTAAAGAAGGTAGGCCCCTAAAGCAATGCTACAGCAATCAATAAGGGGTAGAGTTAGCAGTTACCACTCACTTTACTTGACAAAGAAAGACATTTGGTATTTAGTGCTTCCAATAAAGTTCATGTACTGTCTTTATTCAGGCATGACTACACTTCTGTTTTGAAGCATCGTGATCTTGGAGTACCCTTAAGTAACGTTCATGTTCTATAAATTGTTTACATCTACCAAGCACACATCAAGACCTAGCTGTTCATAACAATATCAAGATGTCAGGGACTGCTTCTCTCCTTCTTACCACCTGGGTGCTGATATTATTCCTCTCTGAAAGCCTCTATGAGAGGAAAAGTGGTTGTCAACATTTCCATGGCCCCATTCCCAGGATCCAGCAGACATTCATCTAGTGTCACTCTATCTCCCTCACTGGCTCTCTGACTCTGAACAGATGTAACCTCTTCTAGCTTAGAATTGTACTAGGGCTTATCTCCAAGACCAGAGTGCACCATCTCCAGTGCCCCTCCTGCTTCCTAACACTCATCTCTGGATATACACATGGAACAATGAAAAGAGCACTCCAGCCCTTTGATAAGCAACACCAACATAGAAAAGGTCAAATAAAACATCACCTAGAAGTGAGTACGTGTACTTGCTCACCTAGTACTTGTATTGGGGATTGAAACTCAGGGCCTCACACTCTACCACATGAGCCATTTTTTCAGACAGGATCTTGGGCTTTTTGTCTGGGGCAGCCTTGGACCACAGTCTTCCAATCTCCAACTCCCATATAGCGGGGGTTATGGTATACATCACCACACCTAGCTTAGTAAATTGACTTTTTAAAGCCTTTTGAGAACTATTTTTAAACAAAAATACTTGCTTTTTTTTATATGTCACATTGTTTTTCTCAGTCAACTGCTACAGGCTATTGAGTAAGTGGAAGTTCTTCTGGATGCTGCCAACCCACCCACTGGTGTGTGTGTGTGTGTGTGTGTGTGTGTGTGTGTGTGTGTGTGTGTGTGCTCACGTGTGTGTATGTACATGTATATATGTATGTATGTACATATATATACATATATATCTGTTGGGGGGGAAAATGTATTCTAAAAGTCTACAAGCATCATTTTGAATTGGTTGGAATCCTGTCAATCCAGTCTTGTATTAAAGACATGTAAGCTTTACCTAGCTTGCTATCCAAGAATTGTTTTTTCTACTAAATATTTTGACACAATCTTTTATTTTATTTTTTTAATTTTTATTGTCAAACTGATGTACAGAGAGGTTACAGTTTCATACATTAGGCATTGGATATATTTCTTGTACTGTTACCTCCTCCCTCATTCCCCCCTCCCCAGTCCCCCTTTCCCTTCCCCCCCATGAGTTGTTCAGTTCATTTACACCAAACAGTTTTGCAAGTATTGCTTTTGTATCTAAGAAAAATGCCAAACTTCTAGCAATTCACTTTAGAGCCTAGATCGACCCATTACAGTTTACTGGAAATGGCTGTTTAATTTGTATATCTAAACCAGGGCCAGCCTATCTTTACAAACAGAACCAGGAGTCTTGTTCTTTGGAGACTAGATATAGAATATGGAAAGTAATAACTGACTTTTCTCTGTTCACACACCTTATGTATACATACAACTAGATCTAGTTGAGGGGTATAATAACAGAGAGGGGAAAGAGAAGGAGGGAGGGGAGGGAGAAAGAAGGGTAGATAGATGATGATAGACAGCAAGAAAGAGAAAGACATATAGAGAGGAAGGAAGGAAGGAAGGAAGGAAGGAAGGGACGGACTAGAGCTAGTTTGAAATGCAATAATTAGAGTTAATTCAGGGTAAAAATCCCAAAGTAGTTTGGTGCCAGTTTGAATTGAAGCCCATGGTTTTAAATCATTTTACTTTAACCACATCATCTGAGGAACAGTTGGTGGGGTATGAGGATGCCCATCCTGAGAAGGAAGGATTTGGCAGGAGTGATAAACATGGTTCCTAGGAAGTAGAAATATAATGGTCTTCAAACTGAAGGAACAAGAAACTGCCTTTTTCTAAATGACTTTGTTGTCAGAGCCATCATCAGTAAGTGGCAATAAGAAATCAAATCATCACTGTGAAGTATCTAGTAAAGCTGTGCCCCATTTAGAACAGAACACCACTAGAGATGTCTTCATGAAAAAAAAAAAAAGACAGACTATCAGATTTTTTAGAAAGAGTATTCAAGATTCCATGGAATGACTCATCTAGAAGACTTTTCATGCCCTTGATTATCTTAAAAACTAATGGCACAAGTTGGGTGCTGGTAGCTCAAGCCTATAATTCTAGCTACTCCGGAGACGAGATCTGAGGATCACTGTTCAAAATCAGCTGGGGCAGGAAAGTCCTTGAGACTCTTATCTCCAATTAACCACAAGAAAACCAGAAGTGGCACTATGGCTCAAAGTGGCAGAGTGTTAGTCTTGCATGAAAAAGCTCAAAGATAACACCCAGACGCTGAGTTCAAGCCCCACAACTGACCAAAACAAAAGTAATGGTTAAAAAAAAAGAAATGTACTCTTTACCTGACTTATGTAATTGTACGCTCTATACATCATTTTTATAGTAACAATAAACAAAATTTAAGTAAGGATATACCTGGGAGCCAGTGGCTCATACCTGTCCTTTTTTTTTTTATTCAAATTTTTATTATCAAACTGATGTACAGAGAGGTTACAGTTTCATACGTTAGACATTGGATACATTTCTTGTACTGTTTGTTACCTTGTCCCTCCTACCCCCCTCCCTCCCCCCCCTTTCCCTTCCCCCCCCCCCCCCCCCCGCAGGTGTTCAGTTCACTTACACCAAACAGTTTTGCAAGTATTGCTTTTGTAGTTGTTTCTCTTTTTTTACCATGTGTCTCTCAAATTTGGTATTCCCTTTGAATTTCTTACTTCCAATACCAGTAAACACGGTTTCCAATATACTCAGATAAGATTACAGAGATAGTGTAGGTACAACCACAGGAAGGTGATACAAGAACAACATCAATAATAGAAGCTACAGATACACATAGGACGTTGAAAGTAGTTACAACTGTGATATAACAATTGTTTCCATAACATGGAGTTCATTTCACTTAGCATCATCTTATGTGTTCATAAGGGTATAGCTATTGGGCCTTGTGATGCTCTGCTATGACTTGCCTAAACCTGTACTAATTATTCCCAATAAGGGAGGCCATAGAGTCCATGTTTCTTTGGGTCTGGCTCACTTCACTTAGTATAACTTTTTCCAAGTCCTTCCATTTCCTTACAAATGGAACAATGTCATTCTTTCTGATAGAGGCATAAAATTCCATTGTGTATATGTACTACATTTTCCTGATCCATTCGTCTGCTGAGGGGCATCTGGGTTGGTTCCAGATTCTAGCTATGACAAATTGTGCTGCGATGAACATTGTTGTGCTGGTGGCATTACTGTGATTTTGTTTGTGGTCTTTTGGATAGATACCCAAAAGTGGGGCTGCTGGGTCATAAGGGAGTTCTATATTGAGCCTTCTGAGGAATCTCCATACTGCTTGCCAGAGTGGCTGAACCAGTTTACATTCCCACCAACAATAAAGTAGGGTTCCCTTTTGGCCACATCCCCTCCAACAATTGTTATTATTAGTTTTCTTGATATATGACATTCTTGCTGGGGTGAGATGGAATCTCAATGTTGTTTTGATTTGCATTTCCTTTATGGCCAGTGATGTAGAGCCTCTTTAACAAGTGGTGCTGGCAAAACTGGCTCAACACAAGCAACAAACTAAAACTAGATCCTTATATATCACCCTGCACCAAAATCAATTCCAGATGGATTAAAGACCTTGAAATCAAAACAGGCACCCTGAAAACACTAAAGGAAGGAGCAGGAGAAACACTTGGGCTCCTTGGCGTAGGACGGAACTTCCTTAACAAAGACCCAGAAAGGCTACAAATCAAAGAAAGGTTGGACAAATGGGACTGCATCAAGCTGCAGAGCTTCTGCACGGCAAAGGACATAGCTCGCAAGATAAACAGAAAGCCCACAGACTGGGAGAAGATCTTTACCGGACATTCAACAGACAAAGGCCTCATCTCTAAAATATTTGCAGAACTAAAAAAATTACCTACTTCCAAAACAAAACCGCAAAGAACCAATAGCCCCCTCATCAAGTAGGCTAAAGACATACCTGTCCTTTTAGCTACTCAGGAAGCTGAGATCCAAAGATTACAGTTCAAAACCAGCCCAGAGAGGAAAGTTCATAAGATTCTCATCCCCAATTAACCACAAAAAGCTGGAAGTAGAGCTATAGCTCAAGCTGTACAGTGCCAGTCTTGTGCAAAGAAAGCTAAGGGAATGTGCCCAGAAGTGTGGTGGATTCTTGTTCTTTGGTAGTATAGAAAGAAGACCACGAAGGATGAGCACAGAAAGTAAATGCCACTCAGGAGAGTAACCAGTTGTCCACCAATGATCATGGACCAACTGTTTTATTTTTGTTGTTTTTGTGTTTGCTTTTTGACCAACTATTTTGTATTGTCTCTCCCCACCATTTTCTCCTCCCTTTTGACAATTTGTCAGATGGTGATTGCCATTACCATCTCTAGCAGTGTTGCCACTGAATTCCTCTCTACTCATTTAGGACTCTGGCCACCCTCCCAAATTCCAGTCTCAGCAAGCAGGAAGCAAGCCTATTTGTTACCAGCTTCCATTCCATGATAGCCCTAACCTCCATAATACCCCAGCTCACTTTCTCATACTCTCTCAAACTTACTCTACTCCAATCCCTAAACTCCACTAGCATCCTCAGGTCTGGAATTCTTCCCACCAGGGAAACAAAAGGAAACACCATGACCCTCTGCTAGAAGTTCCTAATCCCCCTTCTCCTGCATAAACCTCATGCGCATATGGGCAAGATCCATACTCCCTGTAGCAGAACTCACACTGTCTGCATAGACACATCTGGTATTCTATTCAGAAATCTTGGAATACTTTTCACCTTTTGTTCTCAGCTTTGAGACTTCAGAGGAAATTTCAAGAGATCATATAAAAACCCACTGAGTATCCCCTTACACTTAAAGCAAGCTATGAGGCCTTGGGTAGCAACCTATCCTACTTGGGGCTATCTGCAGATTTCACACCATAGAAAACAGAGAAGCTGTGAGTCCTGGCAGAGTCCTGCGTCTGGGTTGCTGAGATAAGACTTTTGGATTCAAACCACATACTTTTGTAATAGTTACACAATGTCTTCTGGCCCACCCTCATGCTAAATAGGTGCCAGAAAGCAGAACATTCCTTAGAGAGGCTATTATATAACTGAAAGAGAAACAGCTGTAATTGATGTGTAGGAATATCCTTTGTAGGTTTGAAACATCTATCAAACATGAAAGGATAGGACAATTAGGACAGGATAGCTTTAGATAGTTAAAGACCATCCTGTACAGAGGAGGTTCTATAACTCTGAGTTGTCCCAAGGACTGTTTTGTGGAAGCCAGTATGGGGACAAATAATCATTCATTTAGTCAAGGCATCCGTGGCTCATGCTCATAATCTTAAGTACTCAGGAAGCTGAAATCTGAGGGTTGTGGTTCAATGCCAGCCTAGGGTAGAAAAGTCCATGAGACTCTTCTCTCCAATTAACTACCAGAAAACCAGAAGTGGTGCTGTGGTTCAAAGTGGTAGGTAGGGTGCTAGCCTTGAGCGAAAATGCTCAGAGATAGTATTCATGCCCTGACTGACTGACCCAAGCCCCACGACTGAGAAAAAAAAATCATTCATTCATTCATTTCCTGCGTGACTTCAGGCCCTGTACTGGAATGACATTACCCCAGGGAGCTCAGAAAAATGATCATAATAGAATAAGAGGAGGGATGGTTCAGGATTGGAAAGTGGGGGGGGAGGGAAGCAGTGAAACAGCTGATCTTTAGAATCTCTTTCAAGCCTGGAAATCTATGTTCTGAAAGATTCAGGCATGCTGTCCTCCTGGAAGTGTACATAAAATAGCAGGAGAGAATGAATTCGGGAGCTGACTTGGTCACAGAAATTAACTGTGAACAGGTAAATGGGCCCCAAAGTGCTCAGAATCTAATGGGAGGGGCATGGCCAATGCAGAAGATGAGGATCAATTATGGGATTTTCATCAAGCCAGAGGGAATGTTCAAGCTATCGGCAGCTGAGTTCCTTTTAAGAAGCTCTATGGAATAATCTGTTTCCTGCACGTTTAGTTCCCTTGCAGTTGAGGGATTAAGTCCTTGTGGACCCACTGACTAGAGCAGAAGATTGTTCCCAGCTTCTGTGGCTCTCTGGTTCATTGGTCTGGTGCTGATTTCCTCCATCTTCAAGTCAGCAGTGATGGTGAAATGTCCTCATGTCACATGTCCCTGAATCTTCTCTGGTAGTTACATCTTTCTCTCTGACTACCATTGGGACACATTCTCCACTTTTAAGGATTCCTGTAGTTAGATCATCAGATTGGAAAATCCAAGATAATCTGTATCTTGACTCAGATTCATAACCTGTGTCACATCTATCAAGTCCCTTTTCCAGGTGAGGTAATGCTACACACAAAACTCTTGTTGGAATTTAATTGCCATTGAAGCATTAGGGATGGTGTTGGCAGGTGGAGCCTGTAAGTTGTGATTAGGTCATTGATACATTTTAATGCCTTTCTTGTTGGACTAGGTTAATTCTCTTGGGAGCAAATTCTCCCTCTTTATGGAACTGGACTGGTTGGCAAGGAAGCAAAGCCATCTCATGTTTTGTGTCTTCCAAATGTATCCATTTGCTCTCCTGGTTTTCCACCATGTTATGGGATAGCACATGGCTCTCACCAGACACAATCACCCATCCTCCAGACTGGGAGCCAAGTAAATACTGATGCTTTATAAATGAGCACATTTCAAGTATTTTGTTACAGCAACAGAAAATGGATGAAGACCAATAGCAACACATTTACAAATTCTATGGGTTGGGGCATGGAGCTCTCAGGAAAGTAGTCTTTGTTCTACCCACCACAGAAATCTTCATCTATGCTCCTTGGAGTCTGGGGAATACAGAGACTAGAGTCTGATTTTCACCAGAATAAACCACAGGAGTCAGAGAGGCTGAATGATGCTGTCCATGACAGAGAGCAAGGAGAGAGCGTTGGGCCCTCAGAATTTAGAAGAAAATGGCACTGAATGGACCAGACGGATGCTGCAGAGGACAGCCTGCTACAGCCTTTCTTTAAGGACCTCATTCAAAATGGCTGCCCCATGGCTCTAGGCCATTTCAGAAACAAAAAGTATACTGTGGAGTATGGCGAATGGCAGAAAGAGAGCCTCACCCATGTCAGGATGTTTTGCAATGTCAGAGGTCTCCAACAGGAAACCTCCAAAGAACCCACAAAAGTCCCCTCCTGTTTCACTTAATATTAGTCTTGATTTGTTATTTGACATGTGAAACTGGTTGTGACTGCTGAGAAAAGGAGAGAATGTATCCCAGGAGGGAAGCATTCCCTTCTAAAAGGGAAGTGGAGGCAGAACAAATGAGAAAGAATAGAGCAGTTACAGGGAAAAGACATCCAAATTACTTGACTGGACCAAAAAGAGTGTCTCAGAAGGCAAAGAAAGGAAGTGACCCCTATAATGAAGCACTGAAACATCTGAGCCCATTTTCCACTGCCATCACAAAATATCCCAGGCTGGGAAATTTACAAAGAGAAAAATAAGGGTTGTTTTGCCTGTCATTTTGGAGCTCAAAGTTCAAACAGCAAGGTGCACACTCTGATGAAGGCTTCATAGCAGTAGCAGCAAAGTAGGTTCACATTCATGAGGGAGATGTCACATGACAAGTCAGGAAGTCAGGAAGCCAGACAGTGGCGGGGGGGGGGGGGGGGGGGCCCTCGGGAACAAGTCTTGCTCTTTTATAACTAACCTATTCATATGAACTGGCCAGGGTTTCTTGAAAACTATATTAATTGATTCTAAGGAAAGCATGTCCAGGGGCTGGGAATGTGGCCTGGTGGTAGTGCTTGCCTAGCATGCATAAAGCCCTGGGTTTGATTCCTCAGCACCACATACAGCCAGAAGTGGCACTGTGGCTCAAGTGGTAGAGTGCTAGCCTTGAGCAAAAAGAAGCCAGCGACAATGCTCAGGCCCTGAGTTCAAGCCCCAGGAAAAAAGGAAAGCATATCCAATGATTTAACCACCTCTCACTAGGTCCCAGCTCTTAAAAGGTGCACCAGCCATCAAAACTGCCATACTGAAAACCAAACCTCTGCCATATGAACAAATCACATATGCAACCTACAGCAACACATAAAAGTCTTGTTTTGGTCAAGCACCCATCACTCATGCCTATAATCCTAGCTAACTAGAAGGCTAATCACGATTCAATGCCAACCCAGCAAAAAATAGTCCATGAGTGTCCATCTCCAAAAAACACAAGTGAAAAATAGACCTGGAGGCACAGTTCACTGGTAAGAATACCAATTGAGCAAGCAAGGCAAGTAAGCGTAAGGCCCTGAGTTCAAACCCTAGTATTGCCAAAACTTGTTTTGTGTGCCCATAGTGGTACATGCCTTTAATTTCAGCTTCTCGGGAGGCAGAGATAAGAAATCATAGTTCCAGGCCCATCCTTGCAAAAGTGAGAGACCCCATATGAAAACAAACTCCTACTACTCCTACTGTCACTACCACCAAACTCCCCCTATAAAATAAGAGAGTGGCTTTTTTCCTTTTTTTTTTTTTTGAAGTATGGAAGAGGAGTATGGCTGAGGATATCAGCTAATAATTGGTTATCCAATTCTTATGATGCCAACTTTCTGAACAGAAGTTGAGACTTGTGAGCTAATAAATTGGAATATACATGGTCAACAAAACAGAATATAGCTGATCCTCAAACAACATGGATTTGGACTACATGAGTCCACTCAGATTTTTCTTTTGGGAGATTTTTCAAATGATCCAACCATCTCTCACTAGGTCTCAGCTCTTAAAAGGTGAAAAAAAAATTTCAGATGAACCATAGAGCCCAGAATTTTTTTTTTTAATTTAAGGAAGGCTAGGTTATAGCTCGGTAGCAAAGCACTTGCCTAGCAAGAACAACATCTTGGGTTTGGTTTCTAGTACCAAAGAAGACAAAAAAAAAACCTTTTGCTGGGGTGCTGGTAGCTCACATCTATAATCCTATCTACTCAGGAAGCTGAGATCTGAGGATCACAGTTCAAAATCAGCCCAGGCAGGAAAGCCTGAGAGCCTCTTATCTCCTCTAGTTAACCACCAGAAATCTGAAAGTGGAGCTGTGGATCAAAGTGGTAGAGCCCTAGCCTTAAGTGAAAGAGCTCAGGGACAGCACCCAGATCTTGAGTTCGAGTCTCATGACCGACACCGCCCCCCCCATAGAGTAAATTACAAGAGTAGCTCCACCGATTAAGTGAATTAAGAGGTGACCAGCTGTGATATTTGCTGAGATATTTGCCCAAAAAAAGTTAAGGAACAAGGTATATCATGAATCTATACATACATACAGATAATCATCTAATTTTATCATTTGTTATCACAAAATGAACTTAAATCTAGAGTAAAAAGTTAAAATCTACCAAAACTTAAGCACAGAAATACTTATAAGACCATGTATAGTGCCATGGAGGGTTAGGGGAAATGGAAAGCACTGTAAAGATGCAGGGTTCACTCGCAATTATATACAATGAACTGAATTATGTACTGCACTGCTATGACTTCGCCACGGCCTCTGCTTCCACTGCACCACTGTTGGGAGCATCTGCCTGAACTGTCATGTGATGCTGATCACCTCCACCATAGCTCTTGTCTCACCTGTAAATCAAGTATTGATTAGCTTGTGTTTTCACTTACCTATACAGGACAGATATAAAATAAAAAACCAGGCTAATTGTTTCCTTGGCTTCTGGACAACAAGGGTAGAAATAAACTCTTCGTTGTTTCTTTATTTACTTTTAGTACCTTTAAGCAGTTGTACAAAGGGATTTCAAACGTCAATATATGAGTTCAATGTGTCTTGATCAATGTTGCTCCTTCTATAATTCAGTAATAAAGTTCTGGAAGAGTCAAAATTTACAGACAACTGTTTCCTGGCCCATCAGTACCTCTAGCTCCTGTGTTGTTAAAGGGTCAAGTATATTTTATTTGAGGGGTTCCCAAAAGATCTTTGGTTACCGTAGGTATATCTGTCATGTGGCAATGAGCTGGTGTGATTTCTTAATCTCTTCTTTAGTATGTCATAACATGAGATCCCCCACTCCTTCTGCAGTTGGTCAACTGGAGGTAAGCAGGAAGCTATTAAGCAAGACTTGCACTACTGTGAGATTTTAGTCTTTCCTTGAATTGTGTTATATTTAGACTTCTGTTTGCAGCCACTTCATGCAAATCAAGAGTTTTTGTTGGTTGGTTTTGTGCCGTCCTGGGGTTTGAAGTCAGGGCCTGGGTGCTGTCTCTGAGTTTGTTTGTTGTTGTTGTTGTTGTTTTCTTAAAGTTAGTGCTCTATCATTTAAGCCACAGCTCCACTTCCAGCTTTTTGGTGGTTCTTTTCTTTTTCTTTTTTTTTTTGCCAGTCCTGGGGCTTGAACTCAGGGCCTGAGCACTGTCCCTGGCTTCTTTTTGCTCAAGGATAGCACTCTGCCACTTGAGCCACAACGCCACTTCTGGCCGATTTCTGTATATGTGGTGCTGAGGAATTGAACCCAGGGCTTCATGTATATGAGGCAAGTGCTCTTGCCACTAGGCCATATTCCCAGCCCTTGGTGATTAGAGATAAGAGTCTCATGAACTTTCCTGCCCAGACACTTCATGCCACACTCCTCCTATCTCTGCCTCCTGAGTAGCTAAGATAATAGGCATATGCCACAGGCAGCTGACCAATAAAGTATTTTGCATGTGAATAAGGTGATTGGGCACTTCCTTGATGTTTAATCTCCCATAATAGAAAATTCTCCCTGATCCATTCTTACTGAATTCTTGTGTCTCATGGCTACCAGCCATACTGAAAGAATTACTATTTCTCAGGAAGCATAGTATATAATTCTCTCTCTCTCTTCTACACACACACACACACACACACACACACACACACACACATACACATCATACTACCATTATGTATATATCAGTACAATTACTCCTCCGATTTCTGAAAGAAATAGTCCCAGTCCTTTTTCCCCATAAACCCCTAATCATCACCTGATAAAGCTGATGATCTGAATAGAAGAGGATGGCTGAGAACAAGTCCTAGCAAAACAGAAGGAAGCAGCCTGGGCACTCCCACGGGCAACACTTTTTCTCATTTACACTCCTGACTCTGCTAACTTCATCTCCCAGAGGCTCTTCATTGCCAGGACATGCTTATCTGAATCATAGTCTTCCTATCTCCAAGTAGTCTCCTCTGTCTAGAAAAATCTCCCCTCCCAAGAACTTTTCAGCCCAAATTTGTGATCCATTTTACCACACCTGAAATCACAACCAATATAGTCAGCAAGACTCTACATCCATTTATTTACTTATTTATTAGCAGTGCGAGGAGGTGGGGCCAGTAATCCAGAACCTCTCACTTCTAAGCAAGCACTTTCACAGTGAGCTATTTCCACAAAGCCCCAACACCTGTCTATTTTAAACTCTTTTCTCAACTTATATATCTATTCTTTCAAGTATTCCCCTTCAAAGGCTATTGCTTTAAATGTTTTAATTCTTTTTTTTTTTTTTTTTTTTTTTGCCAGTCCTGGGCCTTGGACTCAGGGCCTGAGCACTGTCCCTGGTTTCTTCCCGCTCAAGGCTAGCACTCTGCCACTTGAGCCACAACGCCGCTTCTGGCCGTTTTCTGTATATGTGGTGCTGGGGAATCGAACCTAGGGCCTCGTGTATCTGAGGCAGACACTCTTGCCACTAGGCTATATCCCCAGCCCCTAAATGTTTTAATTCTAATAGCAGCAAAATCTTTCAACTTCAGTGGGCTGATCTAGGACTCTTACACACCATTTTATAGCATTGTTTAATAAGAAAATGTATTTCACTTTATGCATATGTATGAAAAGGGAACGATGGAGGGCAAAACTGGGAGAGAGCAAAGGAAGGGGTGACAATGTCCCAAAAGAAATGCACTCTTTACTTGAATTATGTAACTGTAACCCCTCTATATATCACCTTTATAATTTTTTTTAATTTTAAAGAAAATGAACCAATGAACTTTGTGGAAATTGTGAAGGGAGAAGGAGGGAGAATAGCTGAGTACATTGTGTGTTTATATGGACACGTCAAAATGAAACCTGCTTGAACAGCTAATTGATAACAATAAAAGTAATATGTAGCCAGGTGCCAGTGGCTCACACCTGCAATTCTAGCTACTCAGGAAGCTGAGATCTGAGGCTCTCAGTTCAAAGCCAGCCCAGGAAGGAAAGTCCATGAGACTCTTTTTTCTTCTTCTTCTTCTTTATTGTCAAAGTGAAGTACACAGGGATTACAGTTTCATATATAAGGCAAGTACATTTCTTATCCAACTTGTTACCTCTTCTCTCATTTTCCCCCGCCTCCCCAATCCCCTTCATGAGACTCTTGTCTGCAATTAACCACCACAAAACCAGAAGCAGCACTGTGGTTCAAAATGGTAGAGTACTAGCCTTGAACAGAAAAGCACAGGGACAGTGCCCAGGCTCTAAGTTCAAACTCAATGACAAAAAAAAAGTGTATTTCTTTTTTTTTTTTTTTTATTGTCAGAGTGATGTACAGAGAGGTTACCGTTTCATACATTAGGCCTTGGGTGCATTTCTTGGACTGTTTGTTACCTCCTCCCTCATTCCCCCCTCCTCCTCCCCCTTTCCCTCTCCCACCAAAAGTTGTTCAGTTGGTTTACATCAAATGGTTTTGCAAGTATTGCTTTTGGAGTCGTTTGTCTTTTTATCCTTTGTCTCTTAATTTTGATATTCCCTTTCACTTCCCTAGCATGCATGAAGCCCTGGGTTCGATTCCTCAGTACCGAAAAAAAATAATAATAATCTTGGAAAATATGTACAGGGAAGAAGAAAGAAAAGAATGCTAAAAAAGAGCTATAATAAAAGTTTTATGTGTGGAAAAGAAATAATAAGTAACATAAAATATGAGCAGTGAAATAATTCTGGAGGATTTTTTAATGCAAAGTTAATTGTAACACGAATATGTAATACAATTTGTTCATCTTTCTATTAAAGACATAACCACAGAAAAAATAGATTAAAATCTAACCACTTTATTATTTTCTTTCATTTTTGCATATCTTTATCACCATTCTGTTCTTGTACTCAAGCATTCAAATTCTACACTATGTAACCAGCAATTTGGGAACAAAATAAATAAAGGCCTATTTAGCATTCAAATTAGCTCCAACTTTCCATCCTGCCTAAAACAACAATGTTGTTTGTTCACTTCCTTCTCCTCTGAGCAGGCCAGAACCTCAGGGGTGCTTTCACAAACCAAGGTGATTCCTGGTTACTTGCCCATAAAAGAGGAAAGAGGGTTATGAACAACATATGAACACATAAACACACATTCTTCATGTCAAGTGATCCACTAGCAATGGTGAAATCTTCCCCTCCAACAACCTGGGCAATTGTGTAATCATGCTCAGTGCTAGGCAATACCAGTCTCTCTGTCTCTCTCTCTCTCTCTCTCTCTCTCTCTCTCTCTCTCTCTCTCTCTCTCTCTCTCTCTCTCTCCTCTCTCTTTCTCTCCCCTCCTTCTCTCCTCTCTCTCTTTCTCTCCCCTCTCTCTCTCACACCCCCATATTGGGGATTTGAACCCAAGTTCTTGAGCATTCTCCACCTCACTCAAGCCTTTTTGTTTATTTTGTTTCACTTCAAACTCAATCCTCCTGCCTCAGTCTACAATAGCTACGAGTATGTGCCACTACAGCAACCTCAACTCCCTCTACATTGGAAGTAGAGATGCGGCCCAGTGCTAGAATGCCAGCCTTGAGGAAAATTAGATAGATAGATAGATAGATAGATAGATAGATAGATAGATAGATAGATAGATAGACAGACAGACATTTGGAGACAAGGCAATTTTTAAAAATATTTTTTATAATCTTTAAGTAGTTGTACACAGTTTACAAATACAATACATTTTTATCTAAGGGATTTTTAAATGAAGACTGAGTATTAGATCATACTAGAGAATTTTTATGTGATAATGTGTATTGCATAGGATAATATCTTTATGTTTATGTGGTCCATGATGAAATATTAGAGATAGAGTGTTCTTTTTTTTTTTTTTTTTTTGTCTGTTCTGAGGCTTGAACTCTGGGTCTAGGCTCTGTACCTGAGCCTCTTTGTGCTCAAGGCTAGCACTCTACCACTTGAGCCACAGTGCCACTTCTGATTTTTGAGTGGATAATTGGAGATAAGAGTCTCACAGAGACTTTTCTGCTTGGGCTGGCTTTGAGCCAGATCCTCAGATCTCAGCCTCCCAAGTAGCTAGGATTATAGGCATGAGCCATCACCACCTGGCAGAGACAAAGTGCTCTGATGTCTGTGATTTGTTTTCAAATAGTACAGAAAAGTATATGCATTTTAAAATACAATTTCTTCACTGTAATGGTTACCTTGATTGTTAGCATGACAGGAAAGTCCATGAGATTCTTATTAATCACACAAAAAGCCAGAGCACTATCTTTGGGTACAAAAGCTAAGAGACAGCACCCAGGCCCTGAGTTCAAGACTGAGAACCAGCAAAGGAAGGAAGGAAGGAAGGTAAGGAGGGAGGGAGGGAGGGGAGGGAGGGAGGGAGGAAGGGAGGGAGGGAGGGAGGGAGGGAGGGAGGGAGGGAGGAAGGAAGGAAGGAAGGAAGGAAGGAAGGAAGGAAGGAAGGAAGGAAGGAAGGAAGGAAGGAAGGAAAAGAATATTAAAAGCATTGCCTTTATTAATAAATACTGTAAATTACAATACTACATTTAAGTAAAACTGAAATATATTTTGTCATATAAACACTGACCTATTGGTTCATTGGTCACTATTTGCAGACCCTAAGCCTAGACAATTATAAAACAAGAGCCATAATAGGTCATCTTAGGAAAGGAATAGAGATGCCTCGCTGGCAAGAGTAGAGACTGTTTTATTCACTGTCAGCTCTCCAGCTCAAAAGGTTCCAAATATGATGAAAAAGAAAGAAGGGCACCTCAGGTAATCGTCTGGGCATGCCATTTTTGTAACTTTCTAAGTTTTTCAAACACCATTTTCTGAGAAAGGATGCATTCTGCATAGATGGATTCTTTCCACAATGCAATAAAGATAGGCCCAGCACCATAGTTAATATATAGTTAATCTCTTGAGGAAGATATCTCTTTTTTTTTTTTTTTTTTTTTTGCCAGTCCTGGGCCTTGGACTCAGGGCCTGAGCACCGTCCCTGGCTTCTTTATGCTCAAGGCTATAGCACTCTATCACTTGAGCCACAGTGCCACTTCTGGCCATTTATAGATGTGCTGCTGGGGAATTGAACCCTGGACTTCATGTATATGAGGCAAGCACTCTTGCCACTAGGCCATATTCCCAGCCCCGGAAGATATCTCTTGAGTTCATATTTTATTTTGTAGATATCGGTAAAGCAAAGGCTATAACTTTTTTTTAAATTTATTCATTTATTGTCATAGTGATGTACAGAGGGGTTATAGTTTCATATGTAAGGCAATGAGTACATCTCTTATCAAACTTACCTCCTCCCTCATTTTTCTCCTTCCTTCTCTCCTCCCCAATTCTCCCCCCCACCAGACTGTAACTTTTATGAGAAAAGATGTTTTGGTGTGTTGTTTTTTTTTCAATTAAAGTGGGTGGCTTCCTTACTTTGAATCTTGTGAGAAATGATTGTTCAAAGTTCCTGCTTTGGCCAAGTCAGTGGCCCTTGTTGATTACACTTTAGTTATATCTTCTTCCTGCTACACTTTAAGACAGCCCGTTATGTGCTAGTTGAATATTAGTTACATTCTGTTCCTGTTAACTAAGCCATATCCCTTTGCAGATTGTGAACCTCAGCCCAGCCAAACTGAACAGAGGAGTAGGGCCTGCTGGGTTAGAGATAAAAAGAGAGCAGCCTACCTGCCCAGTGGGCTTGCTTGCCCGATTTGGGTTGATGGCACCCTTTTCTACAGAAGTAAACTTTGCCTTGCTTAGTTCCTTTGGAGCTGGTGTCCCTATTCCTATGCAATATCCCAAACCATATCTGACACTTTCTTTGTACTTACATTTTCACTGTCTCTTTCCTTCCTTCAAGTTCCATTGTCTATAGTCAGGAACCAAATAAGTTCAAGGTTCTAGGAAGATCATCATGATTGTAGCCAACTATCAAAAGGAATTGCAATTTTTGCTTGATAATTGTACTTTATGCAACTTTTCATAATTTACACTCAAAATGTAGGGCTGTTGAAAGAATTTAGGTTGAATTAATTTTAGTTTTCCTGAGAATATATATCAGTCAGAATGAATAAATAAATACATGTTTTTTACACAAAAACAGATTTTTTTGTTTGGTTAGGTTTTTTGGTTGGTCATAAGGTCTGAACTCAGGGCTCTGTCCCTGAGTTTTTGTTTTGTTTTGTTTTTTGGCCAGTCCTGGGCCTTGGACTCAGGGCCTGAGCACTGTCCCTGGCTTCTTTTTGCTCAAGGCTAGCACCCTGCCAC
Organism: Perognathus longimembris pacificus; assembly: GCF_023159225.1. Taxonomy (NCBI): domain Eukaryota; kingdom Metazoa; phylum Chordata; class Mammalia; order Rodentia; family Heteromyidae; genus Perognathus; species Perognathus longimembris. The sequence continues at coordinate 17,094,741 of NC_063161.1, read as the reverse complement.
TTGAGCCACAGTGCCACTTCTGGCCATTTTCTCTATATGTGGTGCTGGGCTTCACGTATAGGAGGCAAGCACTCTTGCCACTAGGCCATATCCCCAGCCCTGTCCCTGAATTTTATAGCTCAAAGCTTGTGCTCTACCATTTAGAGCCACAGCTCCACTCCCAGTTTTTTTAGGTGATTAACTATAGGTAAATCTCATGGTCTTTCCTGCCCCAGATGGCTTCAAACTGAGATTCTCAAATCTCAGTCTCCCATGTAGTTAGGATTTCAGGCATGAGCCACCAGTGCTTGGCACCAAGACAGTTTTGACAATAGTAACAATTTGTTTCTTGTCCTACAGTACATGCCTGTTGCAGATCCACAGAGAGATTCCATTATGTTAACCTGAGCCACACCTGAGGGATCATCTCAACCCAGTACTTCACAAGTTTCAGGACAGAAGTAGGGGACATCACAAAGCACACACTGCCTCATAAAGTTTCCACCAGGAAGTGACACCTAACCTTTCAATTCACATTTCACTGATCAATGTGAGTCATGTAGCCCCAGACATGCCTATGTCTCATATATAGCCTATGACTCACAGGAAGCTCTGGAGCAGAGACGATCCTTCCAACCTCCCCTGAATTAGAATACTAAGCCTTCTTATAACTCCACATAGGCCAATTATTGAGTATCATGTCTCTGAGAAGAGCATTCAATTTTGAGCAAGGTGGTTCTGGAACTTCAATCATGTGCAATTTCTGGAAAGGGTTGGCAGCTAGAGAGGGTCACCCAACTTTTATATAATCCCAGCAGCTGAAAGGGTAAAATCCTTGTTCCCAGAGGGGATGTGGGTGATACCACACAGCTTCCATTCCAAACTATGTCACATCCCACACATACCTGTAACAGTGACACATAAATTATTTATCCCCACCTAGGTTTTCAGCAGTGTGGTAGGCCCTAAGGGCACTTCTGTTCTTATAAAGCTGCCAGTTGATAAAAGAAAGAAAAATAAGCAAGTATAAATAATAGGTAAGTTTCCTCCTTTTTATTGTTTTGAGACTCTCATACTCTTCCTCCTTGATCTTTTGATATTAATGACACTGTTACACCTTTTCTTTAAAAATAAAAATAAACCTGAATTTAATTCTAAGCTCATTCCTAATAAATTATATACTGTGAAGGTAAAAACAATTGCTAATTTGAAGAGAGCTCTACTAAAAACCTAAGCAAACTCTTCTTTGTTATTTGACTCCATCTCTCTATCTAAATCTTTATGATGAAAATTCTCAAATATACACATAGAAAAAGTAAATTAATGAACTGTAGATATCCATAGCCATCAGCTATTACCAATATTTTTTCAATCTCCCTATTTTCTATTAGATCACATGTTCATAAAATTCAGGAACAAGATAAAGGTAGGCCTACATTTTTGGGGGTGGGGGGGAATGCCAGTCCTGAGCTTGAATTGAGGGCGTAGGTGTTTTCCCTGACCTTTTGTGCCCAAGGCTAGCACTCTACCACTTCTGAGCCACACAACTCCATCTCCAGCTTTTTGGTGGTTAATCAGAGATTGGCATCTCATGGACTTTCCTGTCCAGGCTGACTTTGAACCATATTTTAGCCTCCTGAGTAGCTAGTATTACAGGTGTGAGCCATACTGTCAGCCAGCTAAATATAAGCCTGCTTTAATCACCAATAGTCAACACTGTCCAAGAGTTACTACTAATGATGCAAAATGACCAGAAAAAAATAAATACTGGCAATATACAAACTATGAAGCCCAAAGCAATTATGCAGAATATACATGGATTAATTAAATTTTTCAGCAAAGTAGAAGCAAGATTAGCAAAGGTCAACAGAATTTCTAAAATCAACAAAACTCAATTGTAAAATCTAACATTGAATTCTAATGAAATCTGAAATTACCTAGGAAATAGTTGATATAAAAATCACTGAAAACAACCATATGATTTTAATAAAGACTATAAAATATAGTTCTACATGAAAAGGTTTGATAATATGCAAATATTAGTACTGTGCAACTTAAGTATGATACAACTCCTTATCAAAATTCCAGCAGTGTATTTGATAGAAATAAGCTAAGTCTCAAGTCCAACTATGAAAAGTGGCCCCAAAAAAGCCAAGATCGCTTTTAAGAAAAAGGACTCACTGTTAGCAAAATGGAGGAGAATGGAAAAGGATTATGTTGGACTTGATTGTCAACAAGAGAGGAGGACTGTTTATTGAGAAACAGTGTGAGCGAGAGGGGAACAGAGCTTCCCACCGGATTGGAGGTTGTACAAGGAGGTGCCTGCCAAGCCAGCCGGCAGCGAAAAGAAATCCTGAATGAGGGGGGGCGAGGATTAAAGAAAAGGAAAAATACAAGACAAGAGAAAAAAGACAAGAGGCAAAGATGGGGTATGGGAGGTCTGCATCTCGAGATTGAAACTCAAGACTGCAGCCAAGTTTATTCTTAACTTCCAGCTTATATGCAGTTTTGGAACGAGGGAATAGCATAGGGTTGTTAAAATTTAAGAACACAAAGGGGCTTTGAAGTTCGCAAACATTTGATTACAGTAAACACAGGATAAGGTTGATTAACATAGGAATCTACTCCAGCGGACATAGCAAAGCAATTCCGGATAGTGGCCGTGAACAAAGGTCCTTGCATCTAGCATATCCTAGAGATAGCAGCACAGCCAGAGGTGAGAATGAATCTAGCTGCAAGATTGGCTCCCCGACATTCCGGCGACATCGGCACAGCCAGAGGTCAGGATGAGCTTAGCTGCTAGCTCGGCTCCCGACAGAGGTGAATTTGGGACCTGACTTAATGGTATCTGAGCAAGGAGGCAGAGGTTACTGAAAGCACCGCTAGATCTAGGAAGTTGGGGCTTTTCCATTTGGCCTACAAAGGATTGATTACAGCTGGTCCTAGGTGCATATCTGCAGCCAGTTCGCATAATGTGTGGCTTTTTAGTTTGGCCCACAAAGGATTGTTTACAGCTGGGCCTAGGTGAACAGTCCTACCTGCCTATCAAAGCAAGTTTGCACATTGAGGTTCTGCCTGGTGGCTGTACAGGCCTGAGGCCATAGGGTGGAGGTCAAATATATTATAAAGTCAAAATAATAGGTCAATAGAACAGAATAAAAAGCTTAGAAAACGCATTTGCACTGATATACAGATGTAGATACATGAGATATACAGATAGATCAAATGCTTGTAGATACACAGATAAATAGATTAAATCAGTATATGAAAAGGAAACATTTAAAATCATTAAGGAAATGACAAACTAATCGTGTTGGAACAAGATGCTACTCATTTGGGGAAGAAAAAAGTAAGGTTAAACCCTTTTCTCATACCATACAAAAATAAATTCCAGTTACATTGAAAATGTAATTTTTTTCAAAAATATAAAAGAAATGGAAACAATATGTTTAAAATATTGAAAGAAAAAAATCTCAATGATAACACAGAACCCAGATTCATTGTATGCATGTACATAAAAAGTCAAGAAGTAAACTTGGAAGATGGCTTAGTGGTAGAGTGCTTGCCTAGCATGCATGAAGCCCTGTGTTCCCTCCACAGTACTACATAACAGAAAAAAAAAAAAAAAAACCTGAAAGTGGAGCTATAGCTCAAGTGGTAAACCACTAGCCTTGAACAAAAGAAGCTCAGGGACCAAGTGCCCAGGACCTAGTTCAAACCCAATGACGGACCAAAAAGAGAGAGAGAGAGAGAGATAGATAGAGAGAGAGACTTAAAAAAAAAGTAGTGATAACTTCTAAGATACATGGAAGATTTTGAAACAATAAGCAGGTAACTGAAGTTGTGGTTCACCAAAGACTCTGCATCACTTCCTACTGCTTACCACAACTCATTTCCCTAATGTTCAGTCCATATTATTTGGTCACTCACAACTTACAGTTGAGGGAACTAATTGCAAAATGTTTTGTAGAGCAACCTAGCTACCAGAAGAGAAGTACCCTACCCTAAAACCCAGTGAAAGAAAAGGAGGAATTGTTAGGCAGGTAGGGATTAAAAAAAAAAAAGTGGTGAGCCTATTAACATATGGCTGGTAACATGGGTCCAATCATGATATAACTTGCTCCTGTCATGCTGTGGGCTCCTGCTGAAATGCTTCTTTCTCCTCAAATGTAATGCATAATGCTTCTGTGCTCACTCAACTAACAGAGCCAGGGAAGCATGGTATGGACACACACACACACACACACACACACACACCCCTCAAGCAATCAGCACAAACCTACCAGAGAAGTTATAAAATCCCCTACACACACACACACACACACACACACACACACACACACACACACACACACCTCAAGCAATCAGCACAAACCTACCGGAGAAGTTATAAAATCCCCTGCCCTCTTAACTGCATACTTCAGACACCTCTCCAGATGCAAGGGCTTCTCTACTTTCTTTTATAGCTTTTCTTTCACTTTCAAATAAACTTACCTTAAACTCCTACCTACTGAGAGAAGAGAAAAAGGGCAAATATCACATGTCTCAAGCTAGCCTACCATCCTGCTGCTACTGCCCAGGGGAAGTTCTTGCCTGTTTTAGACAAGCCAATCACAATCTGACAGAGGAGGGAAAAAAAGAGGGTGGATAGAGGTGATATAAAACAATAGCTCAGACATCCCCAAGATGGATAACAGCTGGTTTTAGGGTCCTGCTGCTCACTCTCCTGAATGGCCTTTATTTCTTCTTTGATAAACTCTTTAGTACTATTATTGTGCTCATCATTCATGGACTTATTTCTATACTGCTGGAGACCAAGAACTCATCTCACTCATACATCACTGGCTTTTACTTCTTTTTGTTGTTGTTTTTGTTTGTTTGGAGGTTTTTCTGCCAATCCTAGGACTTGAACTCATGGCCTAGGTGGTGTCCTTGAGCCTTTTTGTGCTCAAGACTTAACGGCACTCTACCACTTGAGTCACAGCTTCACTTCCAGCTTTCAGTGGTTATTTGGAGATAAGATTCTCATGGACTTCCCTGCCTTGGGCTTCAAACCATGATCTTCACACTGCAGACACCTGAGTAGCTGAGATTATTCTATCTTTCCCTGTATGATAAGTAAATAAAATCTTTTCAAAGTCCTCTGAGGTGTCTGGTTTGGTGATAGAAACACCTGCTTAGCAATTCACAAGGCTCTTGGCTCGATCCCCAAACCAAATTTTGTTCCTAAAAGTTTTCCCAGGGGCTGGGAACATGGCCTAGTGGCAAGAGTACTTGACTCGTATTCATGAAGTCCTGGGTTCGATTCCCCAGCATCACATATATAGAAAATGGCCAGAGGTGGCGCTGTGGCTCAAGTGGCAGAGTGCTAGCCTTGAGCAAAAAGAAGCCAGGGACAGTGCTCAAGCCCTGAGTCCAAGGCCCAGGACTGGCAAAAAGAAAAGTTTTCCCATATGCTACCAAAAGCCATCTTGCATCTGCTAGCCAATGGCGTGCAAACCACACTGGGTGAGACAGGCATTCATTCATGTACACATTTGGAGGTAGATGGGTCCCTCTCCTAGATTTTTTTTTTGTCAGTCCTGGGGCTTGGCCTCAGGGCCTGAGCACTGTCCCTGGCTTTCTTGTGCTCAAGGCTAGCACTCTACCACTTGAGCCACAGCAACACTTCTGGCTTTTTTCATATATGTGGTGCTGAGGAATCCAACCCAGGGTTTCATGTATGCGAGGCAAGCATTCTACCACTAGGCCATATTACCAGCCCCCCACTCCTACTTTTTAAAAGCATTATTTTGTTACTGGTTAGGTGGTGTCACTTTTGCAGCATTTGAACCAATGGGTATATTTTGGTAAATCAACAAGTAGGTACTTCTACTTAGGTCCCCTAAGTAGACCCAATTCTCTGTTTTTTGAGAACTCAGGAATGTGATTAATAGATTCTTTCAAATGCTATTATAAGAAAGAAGAGGAACACTAGCTTATTGCATGACTCATTGTTTTCTGGAATCAGAAACTGTTCATACAGGTCTCTGTGGGGTTGTATTCAGGGATTTATTAGGTTTTTCTCTCTATAGAGACAACCAAAGGAGATGGTAAGGTAAATTTGAAATTCAAAAGGAGCCATTAGGTAACACTGGAAATTGTGAAACTCCATTTTGTACAGGAAGGCAAGATGGTGAGATCATGGTCAAACAAGGAACCCAAAGTATGTTTGCAGGAAGCCCACACTTTCAGTCCAAAAAAGGACAGAGACAGATAGATTTTTATTCTCAGCAGCTTTTATTAATCCCAGCATCCTGTGTAAATCACAGGTTGAATAAATCTAATTCTTCCATTTGAGATAATACTCAGCAGCCCTGTCTATTCTAAAAGCACCCACAAATAACTTTTTTTCAGTGCTGGAGTGGAGTTCGAATTCAAGTCATTCTTTAACTTGCTACACAAGTTTTCTATACTCATCCTAGCTTTCTAAAAAGTTTTTACTGAAAACAGAAATTAAGGAATACGGGGAAGACATTTTCATTGATTTTCACTCATTCATTGATTTTAGTGATCTTTCTTATTTTGCTCCACATTATTAAAAATTATCATTTTGTTAGGTGCTAGTGGCTCACAACTGTAATCCCACCCACTCAGGAAGCTGAGATCTGAGGATCATGGTTCTAAGCTAGCCCAGACAGGAAAGTCTGTGAGATTCTTATCTCCAATTAACCATCAAAAAGTAGAAATGGGGGCTGAGAATGTGGCTTAGTGGTAGAGTGCTTGCTTGCCTAGCAAGCATGAAGCCCTTGGTTCGACTCCTCAGCACCACATAAACAGAAAAAAAAAACAAAAGCGGAGCTGGGGCTCAAGTGGTAGAACACTAGCCTTGAGGCTCAGGGACAGAGCCCAGGGCCTGAGTTCAAGCCCCAGGACTAGGAAAAAAAAAAAAAAAAACAGAAGAAATGAAGCTATGGCTCAAGCACAAGCCTTGGGGGGGGGGGGGGGGGAGGAAGAAGCTCAGAGACAGTGCCAAGGCTCTGAGTTCAAGCCTTAGGACCAGCACACACACACACACACACACACACACACACACACACACACACACACACACACACAAATATCATTTATCAAAACAAAAATATCTAAATCATCAAATACTGGAGACAAATCATTGGATAGGCTTGCTATAAATATCATATAAAAGACACATAAGCACAGCACTGGTGGCTTACTCCTGTAATCCTAGCTACTCAGGAGGCTGAGATCTGAGGACTGTGGTTTAAAGCCAGCCCAGGCAAGAAAGGCTGTCAGACTCTTATCTCCAATTAACCACCAGAAAACCAGAAGTGGCACTGTGACTCAAGTGGTAGGGCACTAGCCTTGAGCTGAAGAGTTCAGTGACAGTGCCCAGTCCCAGGGTTCAAGTAACCAAACAAAAACAAACAAACAAACAAACAAACCCAGATGCATAAGAGCAGATGCTAATCAGGCGCTGGTTGTTCATGCCTGTAATCCTAGCTACTCAGGAGGCTGAGAGCTTAAGATCCTGGTTCAAATCCAGCCTGGGCAGGAAAGTATGAGAGACTTATCTCCAATTAGCCACCAGAAAACTGGAAGTGACACTGTGGCTCAAAGTGGTAGAGCACTAGCCTTGAACAGAAAAGCTCAGGATCAGCACCAGGACCGAGTTAAAGCCCACAACCACACACACACACACACACACACACACACACACACACACACACACAAAGCAGGTGTTATACTTGGAAAAAACTTGTTAATAAGCACATTTCCATAAACATATATGGCGCAGGATCTCTCACATATATACCACCTCAGTGTGTACACAGAGTTACATAATTTAAGATGGAACAAGGAGCTCAAAGAAATGTAATAAAACTCTTCCAATAAAGTGGATTATTGCCATGAAAAATAATATAAACAGTAAAAACAAACAAAAAAAAGCATTAAGAGGAGACCGAAAATGTCCCCAAACTGGAAAACTCCGTATTTGCTGGCAAAATTTCAAAGTACAAGATGTTACTAACTTGCACCTGTGCCTTGTGTGTCTACGCATAAATATGCTGTAAAGTAGCAGCCCTAACGTTCATGAGGTACGACCAGGCTTCAACCGGCACATAGCACAGTGTACTCATAACTCAACACTGTGGCTCTCTAAAACTCCTCTTGCAGACCTGGATACACACCTCAGGAGGAAAACATGTTCCTTCCTTTTAAACCACTGCCAGATTTCCATGACCTGCATTTCCCAAGTCAGTGGGAAGGCTTCAGAGGGCCGAGCCTGACCAACTCTAAATGCAAACCTGCTGCTTTGCCAGAGACCTGCATTTGCAACTGGAGAAAGGCGGCATCCTGATAAGCTCTGAGAGTGAAAAAGATGGGACTATATTTGTCACCAGGCACCTGTACCCTACACTTATAATCTCAGTTACTCAAGAGGCCAAGATGGAGGAAAGTGGTTGGCAGCCAGCCCAGGCAGGAAAGTACAAGGGACAGCACCCAGGCACTGAGTTCTAGTCTCAGTACCAGCATAGAGGAAAGGGGGGGGGGAGGAGGGGTGAGGAGGAGGAGGAGGAGGAGGAGGAGGAGGAGGAGGAGGAGGAGGAGGAGGAGGAGGAGGAGGAGGAGGGAAAGAAGGAAGGAGTTAATAATAATGTCCCCACCTATTGACCTGCCTGTTTGAGCAGGGACAGCCTGTTCATTGTTGTGTCTCCAAGGCCAGCACAGTTCCTAACTAGAACTCATGAAATACCTGACACATGACTACAGCTCACTGGCAAAACGGGAGATGCTCCTCTGCAAACTCAAATAAGAAAATCCTAGAGTGTGTGTGTACATATATATGTGTGTGTATATATACACATACACACACATATATACATATATATATATATACATACATTTTTCTCTCTCTCTGTTTCCCTCATCTGCCCTGGCCTCCATTTCCCCTGTTCTGTCAGCCATGGGAACTATAGATCCTTTGTATACTAGCATATCACACCTCTGAACACATAGCAAAAATACAAGGTCCCATCACCTATGCAATCTTGCCCTGAACGCCATCCTCAGGATCATCAGTCTTATGTTTTCATCAGTCATGTCTCTTGCATCAGACTTAGGTTTTCATTAGTCAAAAAGGCTAAGACCCATTTATTATCCCTCTGGTCCTTTTGCCATAGCCTCACTGGTTTCAACAAAAAGAATGAGTTTCATGGCAAGTCCCGCCATCCTCTAGAGTCATCCTCCTAAGAGGAGCAGATTCTGAGTGGGCAGAATCACAGAAGAGTCGGTGGGAACACAGGGCATGGAGGATACAAACTGAGTTCAGGAACTGCCAACTGCAAGAAGAGCTGAGAAATCATGATGAGCCATGGACGCTGAAGGAGCTGCGGGGTGGGGAGCTGTTGGATCTACTTTAAGTTCATCCTTGCTCTCTCCCTTTTCTTTGAAGGAGCTGTTTCTCCTTTAGGATTAGCCACAAGCAGAACTGATACTCCTCTAGCTCCAGGTCCTGAATACCTGAGTCAATCCCATCTGCCTAGGTGATCTAACAACAGGTGTTATTCCTCTAGTCACAACAATGGATGACCACATGACTTCACAGACCAAGGCACTTTCTTTTGACAATTCGGAGAGAAAGTCTATATTTCCTCTGATAAAGAAGAATTATTGGCAGTTATATTGCACCATAAAGAGCAGCAGCAGGAAGGCAGAGCAGCATGGAAGGCAGAATTGAAAATAAAAATGAGCTAAGTACTGGGTAGTATTACTGAGGTCTTAGATCAAACCAAACCTAAAGGGCACTTTAGTTCAAAATTCTTGCAGTGAGATATGCCAGAAAGCCAAATACTAACAATTGAATTAAGTTTCAGTTCAATTTTCTGACTTGATACCCAAAGATATGATATACAAAAGTTAACTAGCAAGTGCCAGACATTTGAGGAGGTTTTTTTTTTTTTTTTACTTTAGAAAGTTTTTTGACTTTTGTTTTTTTGTGTGTTTTTTTTTTCTAGTCTGCTAGTCCTTCTGTCTCAAGACATATACCTACTGGTTTTTAAAAAGTGGACTTAGAAGTGTTGGGAATGTGGCTTAGGGGCAGAGTGCTTACCTAGCATGCATGAAGCTCTGGGTTTGATTCCTCAGAACCACATAAACAGAAAAGGCCAGAAGTGGCGCTGTGGCTCAAGTGGCAGAATGCTAGCCTCAATGAAGGTCAAAAGAAGGTCAGAGACAGTGTCCAGGCCCTGAGTTCAAGCCCCAGCCCCAGGATTGGGGGAGGAAAATGGATTTAGAGTCCCAAGTTGATAGAAACTTTAAAAATAGGATATATTTAACATTATATAGCTTAGCAGCATAAAATGTTTTGTAATTTGGACTGTATTTTAAATGCCCTCGTATAAATCTAGACCTAAAAAAAATTAAACTAAATGTCATGAGTATAAAACAGAGGTAGATGAGAGAAAAAGAAGAGGATAAGGCAGGGCAAATATCAGAATACTTCATACTCATGAATGAAAACATGTATGAAACTTATTAAAAATATTTTTAAAGTACCCAGGCACTAGATCCTCACACCTATATTCCTAGCCTACTCCAAAGGCTGAGATCTTAGATTGTGGTTCAAAACCAACCCAGGTAGAAAAGTCCATGAGTCTTCATGTCCAATTCACCAACAGATAAGATATACTAGAGGTATAACTCAAGTGGTAGGGTACCAGCAGTAAGTGAAAAAGCCAAGTAAGAGTATGAAGCATGAGTTTAAGCCCTAATACAGGCACTAAATAAATAAGTACGTACATACATGTTTAAAAGGGTGGGAGGAAAAAAATGAGTAACAGCATGAATGTGATCCAAGTACACTGTATGCATGATAGTTGCATCCCAATGAAATACATCCCAATGAAACTCCTTTGCATAATTTATACATATATATTAAATTTAAATAATAGCCACATTGGATCTACTTTATTTTCAATGTGTCTTATGTAAGGTTTGCCAGAAATGTGCCACATGGTTCACGCAGAAAAGAGTTTACTGGGGAGAGCAAACTGCCAGCCTGTGCAAGATGGAGGTGCACAGAGACAGACGGGAAGGAAGAAGAGAAAAAGGGCAGGGGGGGGGGCATGTTGAGCTGGATTATATAGGGAAAGGCGGGGGATAAGGTGGATTGGATGTGACCTCAGAGAAGGGGGAGGTAACTGTCTCCAGGTGTGCCAGTTACCTAGGTAACACAGGTACTGGGCTCAGACTTAAACAGGTGGGAGCATCTGCATGGAGCCCTCCAGGAGGTGGACCTTACAGTTCATTCTCAAATAAAAGTATGCTAGCTAAATTTACTCAGGTTTAAATATTGGAAAGTGACAGAGACTAGTATGAACAACTGAGCAATAAGGAGTTTAGGGATTTCAGGGGATTTTCCAGTTTCTGAGATAAAGGCAAAACTTGAGGATGGAGGAGAAGATGACCAACATCATAGGAAAATAAAGGTCACTATGTTTCCCTGAGAACTCAGAGATGGAGTGAAGGCTAGGACGCATGTATATATCCTTCCAGTGAACCCATGGCACTGCCCTACATTGACATTCCGTCAGGCATGCTCCATTTCCCTTGTGACACAGCCTTTGATAAAGTTGACCTGTGAATTCATGGCTATAATCCAGGTCCCGAAAGCCAACATGCTCATATGACAGTAACACACATTCATGAACTTCTATCAAGGACGAGTTTCATGATTAAAAATGCTGTGGCTTGTCAGGAAGAGACGTAACAAAAGGGAAAGGGAAAAAATGAGAAGGTGAATGAAAGTAAATTTGGTGAAAGTACTTTATATATGCACGTATGAAAATGAAGTGATAAAACTTTTGAAACTTTTAAGAAGGGAGATGAGGGCTGGTAGCTCATACCTGTAATCCTCCTAGCTACTCAGGAGGCTGAGATCTAAGAATGGATCTTTAGAGCCAGCCTGAACAGTAAAGTCTGTAAGACTCCTATCTCCAATTAACCATCAGAAAACTGGAAGTGGTGCAGTGGCTTAAGTGGAGAGCGTTAGCCTTGAGCAAAAGAGCTCAGGAACAGTGCTCAGACCCTGAGTTCAAGCCACATGAATTTCTTTTGTAAAAAAAAAGTGGGGTGGGGGAGGAGGAATGAGAGGATGAGGAATAGGTAAAGAGGGTGTGTTTGATCAGGATATATTGTATACATGTATATGGATGGATGGGTGGGTGGATGGTACGACACTAAAACCCACTTGAACAACTGATGACACATAAAATATATTTTAAAATAGTGTCCTCAATTACACAGGAGATTATATATGTAATGTGATGTGAGACACAAGGAGTGAGGCTCTTCTGTCATTTTTTCCTCTGTCTTTATTGCTTATTTATTCTCTGGAAGCTTACCTAGGCACTAGACTTGATTAGCCTAAACACTAGCTGCGGCTAGTGTTTCTTTGCTTGGCTGGCTTCAAACCATGATCCTCAGAGCTCAACTTCCTATGCAGTTATGATTACAGGAGGGAACCAGCTCCTGGCTTCCAGGGAAAGTTTTAACAGATCAACCCTGAAAATTACATTCGTTACTGAAGGGGGGAATGAAGAGTTAAAGTAAACCCCATTTTCAGGCAGCCCCCGTTTTGTTGTCTGTTTAAACTATGAGCAAACCCAGGGCAAGCTTATTAGGGCCCAGCTGGTCAAGAACTCTAACCGCCCCCAGAATGCCTCCAGCCTAGTGCCTCGAGCCCTGAGTCAATCAGATTTGTACCCATATCCTAATCTTACTTGCTTAAACACCTGATTCCTGTAACTTTGTTTTTTGCCTTTATAATCGCAGCTCGGGGCTTCTGCCTAACCTCCGCTGTGTCGGTGGGTAGGACGAGGCCCGGGCTGCGGCCCGCTTGAATAAAGCCTTGCCTTGCTTTTGCATTTCGGAATGTCTGAGTCTCGGTGGCCTTCTTGGTGGTCGTTTCGCGACATGGCATAACAGTTACCTCCATTTATACTCAGCTGGGAAGGATTTACCACGTGACCGTGCTGTCAAACTCAAGTGACTGAGTCCACAGACATGCCCAGAAAAGAGGAAAATATTCAGACAGCAGAGTACTCTCATTCACCGTGATTTTCCCAGCATTATCTCACTCAATCTTCCTGCAATCACTTTCTTTGTTTTACCAGTGAGAAAACCAAGTTGTGGAAAAAAGTAAGTAACCCAAATGCCCAAAATCTTGAGACATTTTCTCCTGGTTGGGCTTCCCCTAAAGGCTGACAGACCCTGCAAAACTGAGTGCCAAACTATTTTAGCAACTTGTCAGGGACAGCCTGAACTTCAGTTAGGAGATAAAGAACAGAAAGAGTTACCAATCCATGAGTTCCCTCTCTCTCTCCAGAATTTATAGAGTGTAAACACAGGAAGATCACCAGTGATGTGCAAGTAACTGGTATAGAATTCTTTTCTTGTGGAGTGTTTGTGTGTTGTGTTTTGATGGTTAAGAGCCATATTCCTCATTCATCATGTTCAGGTATCCATTTATTATTATCATCATCATCATCATCATCATCATATTTGCCAGTCCTGATACTTGAACTTTGAGCTTCTGTGCTCAAGGCTAGCACTCTACCACTGGAGCCACAGCACCACTTCAGCTTTTTTCTGAGTAGTTTATTAGAGCTAAGAGTATCATGGAGGGGCTGGGGATATGGCCTAGTGGCAAGAGTACTTGCCTTGTATACATGAAGCCCTGGGTTCGATTCCTCAGCACCACATAAATAGAAAACGGCAAGAAGTAGTGCTGTGGCTCAAGTGGCAGAGTGCTAGCCTTGAGCAAAAAGAAGCCAGGGACAGTGCTTAGGCCCTGAGTCCAAGGGCCAGGACTGGCAAAAAAGAAAGTATCATGGACTTTCCTGCTCCAGCTGGCTTCAAACCTAGATCCTCAGATCTCAGCCTACTGAGTAGCTAAGATTACAGGCATGAGCCACTGGCACTTGACTTCAGCACCTATCTTTTACAACTTTTGAAACATAGGATTCATCTGGTAAGCTCTGAGCTGACATCTAACCACTGTGTGTGGGCTGACCACTAATGAGCAGTATTCGATTTTTGAAATAATATACTTGATTTATAAATTTCTGGCTAACTATTTATCTACTTTCTTCTCAAAGTCTAAGCCCTGAGATCTGGTACTGTCACTCAGGGGCAGAATACTTGCCTAGCATGAATGAGACTGTGTTCAATCCCTGGTACTAGAAAAAAAAAAAGGTGCATGAATATTAAAAATAATTCAGTTATTTCTATCTTAGGCCAGTTCACTTTCCACTATCAAATCTATAAATCTCTATATAAAATCTAGATTTGTCCAGAATATTTTATTACTAAAACAATAAAAGGCTGGAAGAGGTAGGCCACAATTACAATCTCAGCCACTCAGAAGTGATAGTAGATCATAACTGGTATTTTCTGTCCTTTCCCTCTTTTTCTCTCCTCTCTCTTGCTCTTATTCTCTTCCCTCCCTCCTCCATTCCCTCGCTCTGTCCAATCTCTCTCTCCCTCCGTTTCTCAGGGCTCTCCCAAAAGTCTGATTTATTTCAAGAAGACTGGCACCTCCTAGAGAACTTTCTTTCCTCCCCAGGCTTGATTGTCCAGAGAGGCCAAGCTCTGCCACGTAGACCACATGAGACAGGGCCACCCTCCAGGCATGGGAGCAAGCTAAGGCTGAGGCAACCTCCAATGAGGCTGCCAAGAAAAACAGTGCCCTGCCCCTCCCTGTGCTGTGGGTGCTGAACTAGATCTGTAGCCCTGACCAGCATCCACATTTCTACTACAGAACAGAATAATGGCGCCAAGCCAGCCACCTAGAATTCTTCTGACCTAGGAATGACCCACGAGGTGAGTGAAAACTCACTAGCCTTGACTACCCTGTAAGAAAACTAACATTTCCCCCTTCTGATGACTTCATTAGCTGCTGATCAAATTAAGTAAAATATCTGACATATAAACCTACTCTTCAATATACTCCTGAAATAGCTTAGTAACATACATAAGCTTACATACATACATAAGCTTAGCTTATGTATCCGTGCTTAAAAACTATTATGGTACAGTGATTACAAGTATATCCTATGGGGCTGGGGATATAGCCTAGTGGCAAGAGTGCCTGCCTAGGTATACCCGAGGCCCTAGGTTCGATTCCCCAGCACCACATATACAGAAAACGGCCAGAAGCGGCGCTGTGGCTCAAGTGGCAGAGTGCTAGCCTTGAGCGGGAAGAAGCCAGGGACAGTGCTTAGGCCCTGAGTCCAAGGCCCAGGACTGGCCAAAAAAAAAAAAAGAGCACAAGTATATCCTAGGGGAGCTCAGTGGCTGATCTCTTGCATTGGTATACATGAAAGCCTGGGTTCAATTCCCAGAATACATAAGTAAACAAATAAATGAATTTTATCTTGGTAGTGTGTGTGTGTGTGTGTGTGTGTGCGCGCACGCACACGTGCCTGTGTTTTCTTTTTTTGGTCCTGGGGCCTGAACTCTAGGCTTGGGTGCTGTCCCTGGGCTCCTTATGCTCAAGGCTAGTACTCTACCACTTGAGCCACGGCCAGCTTTTTCTGTGATTAATTGGAGATAAGAATCTCACAGACTTTCCTGCCCAGGCTGGCTTGGAACAGTGATCCTCAGATCTCAGCCTCCTAAGTAGCTAGGATTAAAGGCATGGGCCACCAGCACCCAGGTTATTTGTTATTTTAAATATCTTGATTTTTCTACATCTAAATTATATAGATGCAAAATTAATCTCTGAAGTAGTACAGCAATAGCATATAACATAGTATATAAGTACATATAAATAGAACATGTATATATTTATAGTATTAAAGGTAGAAAATATATATTAAAAATAAAATGAGTGGGGAAATGCCATGATTTTTGCATCATCCAGAATGTACATCACTCTCTTCCTGATGCATATGTATCATCATGCACTAAGCTCTAGGCTAAATGCCTTCTCTTCTATCTCACTTAACTGTCATGTTACCTCTGTGAGGTAGTCATTAAAATAACAAGTTGAGTAGCTGACTATGAGGTGCTGAACTTGACTAGGTGCATCTGATTCCCTGCTTTTAAACTTATCTGTCTCTGATCCCCAGCACCTTTGTATCTATGTTTATCATATTCTCCACCTTATAAGCCTTGCCCTCAAAGGTTGGCATCGGTCTGCTTTTCTCAGCCCTTCTTTCAGCTAGGGTGCCAGCATGTGATATAGGCTACCCTAATCAAGGGAAAATTTAATCTGCAGAAGACACAGGACATAGGTGGTACTGTCTAAACTGGGATCCTAATAGGAGGAGAAGGTACAGGACTTCAACAGCTGAAACAGTGATGGAATCTTCGCTACAAAGGCATGTTAATCCTTCTAGTTGTCAAGCCACCAAGCCTCATTCCATCCTTCCAAGAATTTCTCTGAGCTATCAGTCAGACCTTAATAAATTTTGTTTCTGCTTAACCCAGCTAAAGTTTTGTCATGTAGGACTAGAAACTTGAATAACACACTCCCTGCAGATCCGAGAAACTAACATTTCAAGCAGAACTACAAGTACCTGGTTTGTTCTTTCTCCCTAGCTACAGCTGATGTTATTGTGAATGATTTATTTTAAATGAACACAGCTTTTGCTGAGTCTCCTAATACTTCATCAAAAGCATTAGAGTAAGCTATCCTCAACTATACAGAGAAGTTTACTGACTTTTTTTTTTAACCAGCTGAGAACCATTTCCTTCATGAGTAGAAATCCTATCAACCTTCAAATATATAATTTTTCCTTTGGAAGTATTTTCTTTCCTTGCTCATTGTAATATTAATATTAATGTGCTATATCTGGCTTTAATATAAATTTAATCAAATTCTTATTTATTACCTTAACTTTATTCCTAAAGCCAATGGAAACATGTAAATTCAGAAGTTTAGATGAATCAGATACTTTGCTTTTACAAAACACCATCCTCTTTCCCTACCTCTATTCTTCTGATAGATTGACCGCTTTCCCTTAAATGACATTATATGATTATGAGACATTCAGAACACTGATTTTGGTCTACTGGCTGTCAACTAGTCAACAATCTGTAATGATACATGAGGTCAGCTTATACAAGGAACATGGCAAGCTGTGCTGGAAGTCAACTTGGCAACAATCTCTCTTCTGTTTATATCTGGGAAAGATATAGGAATAACTAATGGCGGACCCAAGAAAGCTCAGTTCTAAACTGGCAGGGAGAAAAGCTGAAGACAACTGGATTAATACTTTGAAATCCTCAAAGGTCATCAGAATGGGAGCTCTATGGACCTCTAGGTGGTAGTGGGCCAGGCCCCCAGTGTCTCACCTCTGGGCAGAAAAATCTAGGAGATTGTTATCTCCACAAAAGGCCAGAAGTGGAGCTGTGGCGCAAGTAGTAGAGCATTAGCTCTGAGCACAAAAGCTCAGGGACAGTTCCTAGGCCCAGACTTCAAGCCCTAGGACTTATATGAAGCAGTTCATCCCCAAGATCATCTTCCTCAGTTCCATACCGTGATCCTCTTTCACCACAATGCACTGTCAATGGCTTATTTGCTACAGAAGGTAAACTAGACTTTCCTCACCTTGACTTTAGCTCTGATTGAACTTCAACTGGAGAACAGCTGAGATCATAGATACTGTGCTGAAATCCTGAGAATTAAGTAACCACATATTCACGCAAGGCCAAGACCCCCCAGAGTCCTCTTTCCTCACTTGGTTCTAAAACACTGGCTACTGGACCTTAGACTCTAGAGCACTTTCCAAGGGCTCTATCTAGCTCAAGAGGGAAGAACTAAAGATACAGATGTAGGGATAAGGGTAGAGGTAATCAAGGGGTACTTACTGCAAGGCTCCCATAATAAACAAGCTTTACTCATACTCAGAACTGCAAACTCTGTTTTGAGTTCTCTGTCTTAATCAAGAGCAGCCTAGCAAGGGTTCCCAATCATCTGAAAGAAAACCCTAGCATAGACACTGGAATCCAAATAAACACAGGAAGAAAAGTGAATCAATCTGAAGGAAACAGAAACTGAAGGGAGATGAAAACTTCAAAAAAAAAAAGTCTTTAATGCTCTCATCAAGGAAAGAGACTTTTGTTTCCATAAAACAAGATTTTACCATTTTAAAAGTACAATCTGAGTGTAAGAATGAGCATGTCAAAGTTCAAACTATGCTCACAGAATTCAAAATTTTAAATTAAAGCTAGAAGATAAATCTGTATACGTCTCCCCAAAGTAAAGCATAAAGACAATACTATAGGAAATAGTTATTTGAAATTTGCAAATTAAGAGTCTCTGCTGGGCCAGGCACTGGTGGCTCATACCTGTCATCCTAGCCTCAGGAGGCTGACATATGAGGATTGAGGTTCAAAGCCAGCCCAGGCAGAAAAATCCATGAGACTCTTATCTCCAATTAACTACCAGAAAACCAGAAATGGCACTGTGGCTCAAAGTGGTAAAGCATTAGCCTTGAGCAAAAGAGCTCAGGGACAGCACTCAGATGAATCAAGATTTATATGGAGAAACTGAAAAACTGAAAGTAAAAGAGGAAAATATGGAAGAATTATTTTGAAATCTGGGATTAGGAAAAGCATGTTGTATAACATAGAAGCTATAAAAGTAAAGCAAGCTACATCGACATGTAATTCTGCTTAGTAACAGCACCATAAACAAACCCAAAAGGCATAGTAAAACTGAAAACAACTATTTGCATTCCTACAAATTGGTAAGAAAAAGACCAATAATGCTTTCCAAAAAAAAAAAAAAATGGGCAAAGGATGTAAGAAGACAGTTCTGAAGAAAAGAAATTTCAAACGGCTTTTTAAACATGAAAATATGCTCCATCTTCTCCATAGTAAAGGGAACACAAATTAAACTACCAGATTGGCACAGACAAAAATTTTGATAACACCATGCGGATGAAGGTTAGAGAAACAGATGCTCGCACATATTGCTAGTGGGAGTCGAAACTGGCTCACCCCCTGGGGAGAACAACTTGACAGTAGCTCTCAAAATCTAAAAATGTATGTTTGGGCAGGCACCAGGACTTGTATGCCCCCAAAATCATATCTCCATATTCCTTGCTAACAGTTGCTCAAGTGGCAATGTGCCAAGTCCCAAGCAATACATTTATGTGTTGATTTATTTATATCGATTAAGTACATATTGTGTGCTAGAAGTTGGGCTCTGGGTATACACGAATGAAAAAAGCCAAGCCTTTGCTTCCATGAGTGTCTGGCACCTACTGGTTAACACAGCAGAGCAAAAGGTAGTATTTCTTTTTTTAATGTATGCTTGTAGCAGTACAAGACCATATAATTTCTTACCCAAACTGGGACACACTTTGGGTACTAAATGGAATACTACTATAATACATCCACTCCACAGACACAATCATCCCAGACAAACAAACTTTAACATAACACCATAACAAACCATAACACAACACCATTTCAATCGCAGTTCTAACAATGCCCTTTCATTCTTAACTCCACCAGGAAACTATAAAAGGAAATCAGGACCCAAACTAGCTCTGGAGAAAATACATATGCCAGATAAACAGGAAAAGATGTTCTGCCTCTTTAGTAATGAGGAAAATTGGAGGTAAGTCAATTGTTAAAATGCCTTTGAAGGATTTGAAAGAGAAGGATGTGGTCAGAAGCGCTTTCAAAACATGTGCATCTCCAATTGGAAACTGTAAAGGCAGCATAGTATTATATGACATAGTATTATACTAAAATATCTCAGTTGTTAAAACAGCCTAGAAATCTAGAAGACAACTTTGGATTACCAATTTCTCAGCCTTCTTGTGACCCAATATTAGCTGATGAAACAGGGCAACACCTGTCAGAATTCTTCTGGACGGCTTTGTTCCTGTTAAAGGAATAAATCCAAAGGGAAAGGTTGCCTTCCTCTAGCCTCGTGTTCCAGCCTTGGAAGTGACCATGATATCAGTAGCATCTGTCCACCAAGTGACAATTGTGAAAAAGACAAGGATAAAGGCTGCAAAGAAGAGAAAGAGCCAGATGAAAAAGAGCTGTCTATGACTTTATGGAGCCTCCAGGCCAATTCTGACATCACTTGAGAAGATTGTGACTCATGAGAATGGGAGAGAGTTGGGGCCCTGTATATCTTCTTCTGACACTGAATTTCATTCAATGTTCAGGAATGGCTTTTCAAATAAAACTGTAATAGCTAAAACCCTATCAATCAAATATTTAAACCAAAATCATTTTAATAAAATTTTCAGTGAAAATAGAACTTTTCTTGGCCTATCCTAAGGTTTGAACTCAGGGCCAGGGCACTGTCCCTGAGCTTTCTCTCTCTCTTTTTTTCTATTACTGTGATGAAAAACACAACAAAGCAAAGGATATCACAGGTAACATTGGTAACGTGAGAGTATTAACTCTTACATTATAACTGGCAAAGCTTCAAGCCATCAAATCAAGCTAAACCTAGCTTTCACCTAATTCATTTACAAATCATCTCAAGTATTTAAGCCATACTTGTAGATCAAAACTTGACTTTAATAATTTTAGAACCCAGTAACCAATTGAGAATTGATTTTATTACTAGATTATTTTTTTCCAGATGGCATTGATCAAACTCAGAGCCTTATGTATATACTAGGCCAGCACTATGACTGAGTTCTAGCCCACAGCCCCCTAGGTTTTCAAAACTACATACAGTGCAAATGCTTTTAATTAGTATTTATTGCACGTAGTTAGGTTTCAAAAGCTAAGCCTGCCTAGCCTGTTTGTTCTCCATTCCTTTTCCCAAAATTCCAGACATTTTCCTTTCAGGCATCACCTTCCTGGGGGAGCCTTGAGGAGAAAATGGCTGTGATCTTTGTTGGACTTGAGGGGGAGTTGTTATTTCTCATTAGGACACCAGAGGGCGCAAGGAGGGCCAGCTCTTGTTTTTCTTTAAATCTCAACTCCAAGTCCTGGCAGAAAACAACAAAAGACTGGGAACACAACGGCTGTGAGACAAAGGGACAAGGGAACCAGGCTGCACACCCTGTGTTATGGGAGCTGAATTTAATTCCTCGCCACTCCTCCTCCCTGCTTTGGGAACTAAACATAAACAACTAAAGCTGCAAAACAATGAAATCATGGGCTAACAAGAAAACCCAGGGCAGAACATATTCATCAACACAGAAAAGAGCATGACAGGTGCGCCTGTGAGCTGTCTGCTTTGCCTACTAACGTTTAAAATTACCCTTTTATTGTTTCTGAGTTGAAAAATAAACTATGCACATATTAGAAAACATAGAAATCATAGAAAAGTAAAAAAAAGAACAGAGAGCAACACATTCTAACACAGATAAGATTATTTTTATTTTCGCCTTTCTTCCTAGACTTTTTTTCATTATTCGCAAATGCATAGAAAGGATTCTTTTGTGCTGGGGTATTCTTCTCACTTATTAGACACCAACTTCATTTTGTCAATAAATTCTAGTGGGAAAACCTTGCTAATCACCTAAGTTCATCACTGACAGAAGCACAAACATTTTTTTTCCAAAAGTGCTACAGGGCAGTTTTTTCCCCTAACACAGCAACAAACTGTATATCCTGAGTCAGACATTTGAAGCAGAAATAAAAGTAGGATTTTCCCCCCTCTCATGTTGCCGTTAGAAGACAAAACGGGTTAAGTCGAAAGTCATAGAAATTATTCCATCCCAGTTCACAAAAGGAAGAATAGATTGTTCTTCCATGAAGAGTGACCACCAAAGAACCATGAGAAAAGTATGAGTTCCTGGGCCCTCTTGCTCTTTGTGGTTGGGTGAGATGGGGTTGGGAGATTATCAGTACTTGTCTTAGGGAGGAACAGACCAGCACAGCTACCAACCCAGATAGGTTGTCAGGTGGTGGGGGCAAACCAGGAAAACAGTCACAAACAGGGAGACAATGACCAGCAGGCAAGTCCTCAAAGGGCAGGAAATTTAGCCCAGCATACGGGCCAACAGCCATACACAGGTAATGCTCATAGATAATGATGGATGCGGGACAGGGAAATGCAAAGGAGATCTAAAATGGAGGATGACATCCCAAGGCCTCTGAGAGAGTATGTTATAATTAAGACTTCCTCGCATGTGACCTCAATTCCATAGAGGGAACCTAGAGATAAGAATTTCGCACAGGTGATCTTAGTAAGTACTCAAATCTCAAAGGCTAGGGCTGTGTTCTCACCATAGAGACCGCCTTGCTTTCAACCTACTAGAGAAAGTAGATTCATAACAGGTTATCTGTTTTGCCTGGCACCATGGCTGCCATTTGGGGTTTGCCATTGTTCTTAGCTGTTCTCTCCACAGTCATTTTGCCATCAAAATGGATTCCAGAAAAGGCAAGACTGGCCAAGAAGTATTTATGACAACGTACTAATGCTACCTTTAAGAAACAGCAGATGCTTACTGAACAGATTGCCCCCAGATAAGGATAATTACTCATAATGAGCAGACTGTGTACCCTGAAGCTGGAGAAGTCATCTCATGGGAACCAGATGAAGTTTTCTCAAGGATAACCGCTTCTGTGGAATCCAGAAGAACCAGAACTGGAATGATGACTAGTTATCAGGAACCTTTGTCCCCTTGCCCCTAATTCTCCCTCTGCTTAAACCCAAATGCTCGGTGTGTACCGAGAACATGGCTGGAGATGATGAGTCTTCCCTTGGCATCAGGCCAAATGTCTTTGCTGATAAACTTTCCTATCACTCACTACATTCACATCTTGTCTACATTCTTCTGTTGCAGGACACAAGGATCAAGGTTGATTCAGTACACTGACTTTTCAGTAATAGTGCCAAAATTTAATTGCTGGAGTCTCCACAGACAGTCACTGAACCCACGTATTCCCCTACATTTCAGCAACAGGTAAGGGGAAAGTGAACATATTCTCTGCAGGAAGGACTTAGTTAAACTAATGGATTTGCCTATGCCTCAGTTTCTCCCAGGTCCAATTAAAAAGTCCAAACATAAGATGTCAGGTCCCTGACAGCTCCTCTGTGTCTGGAATTTTTGATTTTTAGGCTTTTTTGGTCATGGGGCTTGAAGTCAGGGCCTGGGTGCTGTCCCTCAGCGTTTTTGCTTAAGAGCAGTGCTCTACCACTTTAAAACATAGCTCCATTTCTGGTTTTTCTGGTGGTTTATTGGAGATAAGAGTCTCACTGACTTTTCTGTCCAGGCTGGCTTTGAACTATGATTCTCAGATTTCAGCTTCCTGAGTAGCTAGGATTACAGGCATGAGCTACCAGTTCCCAGCCAGTATTAGTTTTAACTATACTCAACCATGCATTATAAGGAAAAATGAAGTTTCCTGCCTCTTCCACTCTGGTCCCCTAAGAAGTGGTCCCTTTACATGTTATTTCCCAAATCCATACATTCCCATTCACAAGTTTGGAGCCTTTGTTTGAGTGATTCTCTTCTCCCTGAGCACTAAAGAACTTTTCTCCCTTTTCTTTCAAAGTTCTTCATCAAAGGCTGACATTGTCCAAAAAGAAATGTACTCTTTGCCTGACATATATAACTGTAACTCCTCTGTACATTGCCTTTATAATAACAATTTTTAAATGTTCTTCATCAACCATCACAAGCCTACCTGAAAAGCGGGTTTTCTAACACTCCAGTCCTGCCTTCTCTGTAATCTCATACTATTTTGCACATACTTCCATTTCTTTCTACTTTTTTTTTTAGCCTTAACCCCCTTATGCTTCCTTGTTGTGAAAGGGAGAGAATTAGTGTGCCAAGCCCATAGGATTATAAGAAAGATTAGATGGCCAATATTGTGTATAACACTCAAAAGAAAACATTGCATATAGTCCACTCTCTGTAACCATGAACTACACCTCCACAAATTGCATTGTAACAATAGAAACAAACAGGAGACATATAAAGTCTTTCTCTCCATAGCCTGTTCTTTTAAAATATACATATACATCAGGTGGGGCCTGGTGGCTCACTCCTGTAATCAGGAAGCTGAGATTCTGACAATCAAGGTTTAAAACCAGCTGGGGCAGAAAAGTCCTTGAGACTCTTATCTAACAAATTAACTAGCAAAAGCCAGAAGTGGATCTGTGGATAAAATAGAACACAAGCCTTGAGGTAAATAGCTAAAGGGCAGTGCCCAGGCCCTGAGTTGAAACCCCAGTAGTGACATACACACAATGTATATAGGCTGGGCACTGGTAGCTCATGCCTGTAATCCTAGTTACTCAGAAGGCTGAGATCTGGGAATCACAGCTTGATGCCCAGCCCATGCAGAAAACTACTAAGGATTTACTGGTCAAACCTTGGCAAAGAATCCCCAGCCCCTCATAATTTCCTACTAGTGTCATCCTGTTCAAGAGTATCTCTAGGCCATTAGGAACCTGTAAAATCACAACACCTTCCCTATTTCCCTCCTATGGCTATTGAGAGGATGAAAGGCATGTGAATGATTTTGCAAACTGTGATGAGCTAGCCAAATAGTTATTTCAGCAGAGCAAGATTTGAAGCTTTCGTATCTATTGCCATCATGCCACTTTGCTGCAGAGTGCAGTGACTCTGAGCTGCCAGTCACACTCACAACCTTTACTTTGTCCCAATGCTGACAGTAAGGAATCTCTGAGCTCACTTACCCGTTCAGGTTCCTTATTCGCCCCTTTCCTTTCCATTTTAGGAAGATGGGTAGCAGGTGCTCATCGCCCTGCTCTTTGATCTATGCTGACTCAGGCTGCTTCTTGGTTTCTCCCAGGGAGGTAGAGAGCAGTGACCCAACCAGGTCTGAACACTGGCCGGGGCCTGCCAGAGCCTCGGTGAAGAGAACCTGTTCTCTTCTGGAGGAAAGCCTCTTGTGTCCTATATGGAATGGGGGGGGGGGCAAACAGGTGATTCTGGACATCAGATTTCTCATGCTCTGTATCTCTACCAACTAAGATTTGGGGCAAGTCCTCTAAGTCCTCCCTGGAAAAAGACCTCATCCTAATAACACACCACAAAAGGATTGGAGGGTGAGAAGTGAGAGTGGGCTCCAGGATGCTGGAGGGGTTTTGTTTAGGGGGGAGCTTTTGGTAAATTTAAGGATGTAAAGAACCTGCCAAAGCACAGCTCACAAATGGTTGGTTCTTAAGTCTGCATTAAATGAGCCCTTTCAACAGATGAATGATATTATGTGATCTAAGATCTATTAAAAAAAAAAAAACAAGAATTCTCAGCACACTGCAAGAAAGGGATCCTGTGAGACCCATGAGTTTAAGTTCTACAATGAATCCTTTTCATTCCCCTCAGCACCCCTGTTTTTTAATGATCCTATAGCCTACTATTGGAACCCGGTGTTCAAAGATGTTTGCTTTGAGTTACTTCAATGTACTGTTAACTGCTTGCATGTTTATTGCTGTCATTTTAAAGGAAACCGCACACTCCTCAAGAAAGACAATTACATAGGAAAAATTCAGAGATAAGTCTTCATTTGGGAAGGGTAGTTTGCCAAGAAACGTCAGCCTTTTTGTGTCATGAAACCCTAGGCAACGTTTGAAGAGTCTTCAGGCTGTGGAACAACCCTGACTTCACAAGACATGTGGCAACCATATGATACCCTTGAACTTCAACTTTCAAATGAAAATAGAAATTCACTAGGGCAAAGCTCTCTGCTTCAACTCAGATACCCTTGATCACGATGATATAAAAAAAAAAAAAAAAAAAGCATAAAGAACCCCGGGGAAACTTTTTTGTTACACAATTCACCTCTGCTAGAAGTGTTAGTGCTCTATTGTTTCGTTTATTCTAAACTGTTTGTTCTTGCCACCAAAAAAAAAAAAAAAAAAGGTTTTTTTAAAAAATTAAATTCACACTTGAAGACAACACAAACTGGAGCTGGGAAAGACCTTACCTTTCCTTTAAGTAATACCTGGAAAAGGCACTGC
Organism: Perognathus longimembris pacificus; assembly: GCF_023159225.1. NCBI lineage: Eukaryota > Metazoa > Chordata > Mammalia > Rodentia > Heteromyidae > Perognathus > Perognathus longimembris. The sequence goes on along the minus strand of NC_063161.1, from coordinate 17,068,832 downwards.
TCACAGCTCCTCGTTAGTATAGTGGTTAGTATCCCCGCCTGTCACGCGGGAGACCGGGGTTCAATTCCCCGACGGGGAGGTTAAATTTTTTTTTTGCTATTGGTGACTTAAGTTGGCAGGACGCTCCCTTCAGGTACAACACACGGAAATTCCTTTTTTGCTAAGTGCACAACCACATCTTCTCAAAACGGTGGGCTATAAGAAAAATGCCTCTACGAAAAAGCCTTCTGCGAGGAAACGCTTCATACAGTAAGCAGCTGGGGACCCGAGGCTCGAAGCAAGAGCCGCGGGAGGCCCGGGTGCTTCAGCTCCGAATCGCCTTCTGGCACAGGTCTGCGCGTGCGCAGAGGCGCGCCGCCAGATTACCCGGCGAGGTCGCGAACTCGGCGCGCGTGCCTGTGGGGGAAGGGAGCCGGCGTCTCCGCCCCTAACGGGTGGGGGCGGGCGGACCTGAGCGGAAGTGGGTTGGTCAAGAAGAGGAAGGACCAGTTTCCTTTGACCCTAGGGACTTGTGTACTCGGGAAACCCTGTTCTCCCGCCTCCCCTGGTTACGTGACGCCCTCATCCCAGTAGAGAACTAGCTGGAGGGAGAAGCTGGTCCCTGAAGGACTCAGTTCTCAGCCCTGGCAGCCCTGGAGTGGCGGGTGGGGAGGGAATGGAGGGAAGGGCGGGGTTCGCCGCGAAGATGCGCCATGCTATCGGAGTTCTAAGAAACCGCGCGAGCCCCAGCCCAGCAGGACCTCGTGGCGCAACGGTAGCGCGTCTGACTCCAGATCAGAAGGCTGCGTGTTCGAATCACGTCGGGGTCACAGCTGTTTTCTTTCTTAAAATTTAGAGTACTGAATATAAACCATGGCGTGTTCCCGCCAATTTTCGAAAGATTTAAAAAAAATAAAAAGCTTTTTCGTTCAAAAGTTATCGTAGCAACTCCTACTCTTCACAAAGATGACGCTTCTCACATACAAAAGCCCACAGAATGATGTTTGTGCTGTTGACCTTGTAAAGTTAATTTTTTTGTGTCATTAACGTGTATAATTACTGTTGTGCCTTCGTAGGCCTAGTCGCCCACTGTAGTCCTGGCCATGCATTTAGGCACTTTACTGCACAGGCTATTTTTCCCAAAACGTGCTTTTTAAAAGCAAACAGTGTACAACTTTGACGACATTATAGTAATAGTTTACATGTTAGCTTTTACCACGTGCCAACCACTGTAAAATTACCTTACAATAGGTAACCAATATCTCACTTTTACAGATACAGCCCTGGCACATATCTGAAAATTAGGGAATTGTCAGAGATCACCCAGCTTCAAACCAGCTGACTGACTGCACATCCCTCATTTTAATGTTCAGTGGTGGCCACAAACGAAAAAACATCCTAGGAGCCATTGGAGTTTTGTATTTTCACCAACCTGTACAGGCAGTGACAAGTCAAGCACAACTTGTATTTATCTCTTACTCATTCACCTTTGTAAGCTCTAGGGCTCCCAGTGCTGAATAATGCCTTATAGGTGTGAGTCAAATATTGGCTGAAAAAGGAAAAGAAAAAAGACTTGAAGAAATATTGAAGAAATATTTTTAGATTTTTATTGGATATGTTCTGTAAAGTCTCTTTGAGTTTTACGGGTATTTTGAGAACATCAAGTACCCATTTCTAATTGTTTAGCCTAATAAAGCAAGATAGCTAGACATTGTATTTACACTTGGTTTTGTTCTTCCCCTTCTGTTTGAGTGGATGGAAATTAGATCATGCATTACAGACATAAGCAGTAGATGAAGAAAGATAGCTTCTGTTAAATTATCTCCCCAGACTCTTAGGCTGAATAACACAGAATGTGATTGTAATTTGGAGGCAGGACGTTTAAAGAGGTGATTAAGTAAACTTGAGGCCATTACACTGTTGTCACACTTAGAAGAGGAAGTGTGGGCACACATATTCAGCAAGGATGTGCGTACTCAGAAAGGCTAAGTGGGACAGAACAAGAAGTCAGCAATGCTGCCTAGGTCCTCAGTGTGGATGGAAAGGAAAAGGGTAAACTGGAGGTATAAACAAGACAACACAGGACCTTGTACCATTCTAACTAATTTAGAGCTGTTGTTTATGAGTGTGACAAGATCTGAACTGGCTTCAGAACATTTTTTTTTTAATTGGCCTAGAGCTTTTCCTGAGAACAATTTAGAAATTCAAATTCAGGCACTACTCCCAGTCTACAGACTTAGAAACCTCTAGGGTGGTACAGAGCCACAAACTTGCTAGTTGATATTGATATAAGATCATTTACAACCTCTTGCCTCACATGTTGATAATCAAATAACTTTATCTAAACAGCTTCTAAACTGCAGAGTGTGTGTATACCTATGTGTGTATATTTAATATATTATTGTTGTTGTTATAAACTTTCATTTCACAGGCTCCCATTTCTTTTTCAAGGCTGAGGACTTTGTGTTTCCTCAGAATAGCTTATTGATTGGCTGATTTGGGAGAACTTTTTTTTTAGTACTAGAGTTTGAATTTAGTGCCTCACATTTGATAGGCATGTGCTCCACCGCTTGGGACACTTTTTTTTGTTTGTTTGGTTTTGTTTTTTTTGCCAGTCCTGGGGCCTGAGCACTGTCCCTGGCTTCTTTTTGCTCAAGGCTAGCACTCTACCACTTGAGCCACAGAGCCACTTCCAGCTTTTTCTGTTTATGTGGTGCTAAGGAATCGAACCCAGGGCTTCATGTATAGGAGAGGAGCACTTTACCATTAGGCCATATTCCCAGCCCCCAGTTTTGTTTTGTTTGGTTTTGTTATGAGCCAGTCCTGGGGCTTGAACTCAGAGTCTGGGCACTGTCCATGAGCTTTATATGCTCAAGGTTACTGCTCTACCATTTGAATTGCAGCTCCATTTCTGGCTTTTGGGTGATTGCTTGGAGTCTCATAGACTTTCCTGCCTGGGCTAGCTGTGAACTGCAATTTCAGGTTATTTTAAAAATAAATTACCTAAAACAGATGTACTCTGATAAGCAAATAAAATGGAACTTTTTAAATATTTACTTTATTGTTGTTACAGACATGATATACAGAGGAATTACAGTTGCATGAGTCAGGTAATAAGTGCATTTCCTTTCATACAGTGTTATCTGTTCCCTCATTCTCTCCATTCCCTCCCACCCATCTCCACCTGCATCAATGTCCAGTGTGCTCACTGCTGCACTTTTTCACCTCTTTTTTCTGGAGTTCTGTTCCCTCCCCCCAGCCCTCCTGCAGATATACATGTGAATACACCATAAATAAGGTAAGGAATAGAGAATCATAAGAAAAATAAAAAGCAAATTACAGAAAGTCTAAAATGGAACTTTTTTTTCAGGCAACCTCACTGTACAGTTGAGGCTTTCCTCAACACAAATACACAGCCCCCTGCCTCAGCCTTCAGAGTAGTGAGGATTACAGGTAGGTGCCACCACAGCCCACTTTTACCTTAATTTTGAAAGAAAAACATTTGATTCCAAATTTATTTATATTCATTGCAGAAGTCAGAAAATACAGAAATAAAATACACTGATGAAAGGGGCTGGGAATGTGGCTTAGTGGTAGAGTGCTTGCCTAGCATGCATGAAGCCCTGGGTTCAATTCCTCAGCACCACATACACAGAAAAAGCTGGAAGTGGTTCTGTGGCTCAAGAGGTAGAGTGCTAGCCTTGACCAAAAAGAGGCCAGGGACAGTGCTGAGGCCCTGAGTCCCAAGCCCCAGGCCTGGAAAAAAAACCAAACAAACAAAAGAAAATCAAAATACACTGATGAAAGTGAATTATACAACTCATGAGTGGAGATGGAAAGAGGGACTGGGAGAGAATGAGTGAACAGAAAACTGTAAGGAAATGTACTCATTACTTAACTCGCAACTATAATTCCTCTGTACATCACCTCTATAACAAAAGTAAAAATTTTTTAAATACACAAAAACAATCACCTATGCCCCACTACCCAGGGGGAACTACTAGAAACATTTTGCTTTGTATTAAGTTGGTATTGTTTCTTCATGAAGTGCCCCTAAAAAGGTTCATACGCTCAACACTGGTAGAGCTACTGAGGGGTGACTGGGTCATGAGGGTGTGAACTTTATCAATGAGTTAATATATTCATTCATGAGATCATACTAGATGGGGTATTGGGAAGTAGGGTCTGATTGGAGAAAGTAACATGCCTCTCAGGGGCATATCTTGTTCCCAAATCCTCTCTCTGCTTCCTGGGTACCTTCTGCCCTGATGTTTCTCGTCACAGGCAACAGAGTTAGCCAACCATTGACTGAAACTGTGAACAAAAATTATCTTTTTTTTTTTTTTCTCTTCTTGCCGGTCTGGAGCTTGAACTCAGGGCCTGGTCCCTAGACTTTTTTTTTTCCCCCCAAGTAGTAAGGCTTGAACTCAGGGCCTAAGCAATGTCCCTGAGCTTTTCTGATCAAGGCTAGTAATCTACCACTTTTAGACACAGGGCCACTTCTGATTCTTGAGTGGTTAATTGGAGATGAGTCTCAGAGGGATTTTTCTATCCCAGCTAGTTTTGAACTGCCATCCGCAGATCTCACCCTCTTGAGTAGCTAGGATTACAGGCTGTGAGCCACTGCCACCAAGCCTTACTAATTTTTTTACCCCCTCCCCCCAGATGGAGATTGAACCTAGCACAGCATCCCAGATTTGAATTATGTACCCCCTCCCTTCCCATACTTTTTTTTTTTTCTTTGCCAGTCCTGGGGCTTGGACTCAGGGCCTGAGCACTGTCCCTGGCTTCTTTTTTGCTCAATGCTGGCACTCTACCACTTGAGCCACAGCGCCACTTCTGGCCATTTTCTATATATGTGGTGCTGGGGAATCAAACCCAGGGCTTCAAGATATGAGGCAACCACTCTTGCCACTAGGCCATATTCCCAGCCCCTTCCCATACTTTTGTTTTTACTTTTTTTCTTAGTGAGGGGGGCAGTCTTGCTACCTATGCCCACCATGGCCTAGAATTCATGATTCCCATGTCTCTAACTTCCAAGTGCTGGAATTAACGGGTGTGGACCACTATATTCCTCTCATTTTCTCAAATAAATGTCAAAAACATGATTTTAGTGACTATTGTAGTATTGCATCATATGGACATAAGCTAAGTTACTTAACCAATTCTTTACTGTTGGAGATTTGGATCTCCCAACTTTTATCCATTATAAAATGACAAAGTAATGAATATCTTTATGAACTCCACATTAGATGGTGTTTTTAGAATAAATTCCCAGAACTAGTTTAAGGGAAAGGAATCTTAAAAAACAAAAAAGATTTTGGCTTCTCAGACTTTTGATATCTTTTTTTTGTGGACAATGAACATGTCTATTATCTTGATTGTGATCATGATATCATAGTATCTGCATATGTTTTGACATCAGAATTTACAATTTATAATTCGTTTATAACTCATTCTGCTCTGTTTGAAGTGACACCCTCAAGTTCGCAGCCAATCCTGTGCAAGACAGTTATGTCTCTAAGGATTAAATTTCCTGGACATTTTGTGGTACCAAAAAGCCCTATGAGGGGAAAAAAAATGCATGGGGGTGGGGGTGGGGGTGGTAATCTGACAAACAAAAATTAGTATCTTCAGGTAGCTCTAAAAGATGACAGAGACTCCAGTATTGTATTATTCTCACATGAAACCTAAACCAAATATTCTCAAAGTGATGCGTCCTCCTCTGAGGTTGCACTCCAGGAATCTAGCTGCCCACAGGTCCTATACAATAGGGAAGCTGTCAGTGCCTAGACACTCTACCATTCCTAAAATGTAGCCCTTCTCACTGTGAACCACTTCATTCAAAACAGCAAGAGTTAACAATTTACACACTGTAAGAAGAGTCAAGCTACAGCCAGATTCTTTGACCAGAAAGGTAACAATTTAACAGGATAATTTGCTAATCAAAGAGAGCAAAATTGACTCATTATGGCTTTGCTGAGGTAAACTTCAAGGCTTTGTTGCTCTGCCCACTTTAACTTGAGACTATACTGAAAAAAAAATAAATGGAAAAGAATTGAATTGTGTTGCAGATTGGACAGTCACAGTGAACTAAGTATTCAGAGATTACCAATCACTGCAAAGTCATAGTTCTTTGGTCTTTCACCTCTGTCCCCTTTCTGAACATAAAAACATTTGCCTAAAAAGCTGTAGGGGGGGAGGGGGATCTGCAAAACAACTTGCTAAAAACAATTTTAAATTTGCAAATTTTCATTGCTAAGCTTAAGACTGTTTCTTAAATACTCGTGAATACAAAGATTTTTTTTAAAGAAATGAATATAATCACCTCTAGAATGTTTCTCCAAGCTCATGATTCCAACTTAGTAATGTAGAAACTAAGTTAATTTTTTTTAAACTTAAAGATGTCCAGAAAAATCATTTGGAACTCAAAATCGGAGAAGTGATTAGCACCGTAAATTCAATCCTTTTCTAGAATGAGCATACTTGAGATGTATGCATATATACATCTATTAGCATAAATTACCTGCACAAAACAGTGTTTTCCATTGTGAGATTTTCATACGAGCAAGTAACATACTCTTTATTATATTCTTGAAGAATGCATTTATACCAATGACGTTTGTCATCAGCAGCTTCTTTAGGAAGACATGACAATTGTAGCATATTTCTAAGATTCCCAAGTTTTGGGACAGTCACATAAGCTTGACTAGAACTCCCGATCTGATTATATTATCACTACACTTTCCTCTAACACTAAAAACCTTGCAAGCACCACCTCACGGATATGAAGCAACCCATTAAGGTGTTCCTAAATAATTGCTTTTCACTTTGTTGTTAGTAACCAAGGATTGGATTCAATCAAGTTTGGTAAGGTACTTAGGAGTGGATCTAACCGATAAAACAACATTCTACAAAAATGCAAGGCATGGATTTATCTGAAGCCCAAGTAAAACTGTCCAGAAGCAATCATAAGTGTCCCCAACCTTTAGGGTAAGACGACAATGGGGGTGGGAGGGGAATATAAGAAAGCAATTTTGTCACATCCAAGAGTATTTTCAAGTGTCCAAGTAGCCGAAGTCTGGCCTTTCCTGAATCTTAAGAACAAAAGAACCACTGGCGAGCAGTTGGGGGGGGTGGGGGGGGAGACAGGATTTGAATGGGAGGGGGGTGGTTATCTGACTTCCTGCGCTCCCCAAGTCAATCAAACCAAGCAAAATGAGCGCCTGCAGCGTGCCTCGCTCCCCGGCGAGCAGAGGGAGGCTGGGCGGCGCCCACGTTACCCGAGCCCAGTGTCCGAGGAGGGAGCAAGGCCCAGTCTGGGGTCCACACATGGGGAGGGGGACCCCCCCCTCACTCCCACTCCCCCAGGTGGAGCGCATCTCTAGACGGGGAAAGGGAGAGCAGCCAGACCTGCCTCTTCTCCGCGTCGTCGGGGAAAGGGTGGAGAAGAGGGACACAGGCCCAGACCCCGACGCCCGAGATCCCGCCCGAGCGGCTTTGAAACTGCGTGTTCTATCACCTTTGGCTTGGGCGCCGCGGCTAATGGACCCCGCGCGAGCTGTCCGGCCAATCACCGCCGCGCTTCCTGCCGCCGTCAGCCAATGGCGGCGCGCGTTCTTGGGGCGTGGGCGCCGCGGCTCTACCCGAGCCCGTGTGTGTATGTGTGTGTGCGAGCGTGTGTGCCAGGCTCGCCGCGGGCTCCCGGGCTGCGGCCGCACTTGCTCGGTAGTTGTGCGGCGGCGGGCTTTTGTGCCGGAGCCCCGGCCTCGGCTTTTGTGTCTGACGACTTTTCCGTTCGGCTCCTCCCAGGAGGGCGCCCGGACGCGACGGAGACGGAGCGGCCCCGGGCCGGGAACAGGCAGAGGAACCGAGCGAGTGAACGCGGCGGCGGCGCGGGCCGGGGAGCCGCGCAGAAGCGGAGATGCCCGAATTCTTGGAGGACCCGTCGATCCTGACGAAGGACAAGTTGAAGAGTGAGTTGGTCGCCAACAACGTGACGCTGCCGGCCGGGGAGCAGCGCAAAGACGTGTACGTGCAGCTCTACCTGCAGCACCTCACGACGCGCAACCGGCCGCCGTCGCTGCCCGCTGGCGGCGCCAACAACAAGGGGCCGCCCGACTTCTCCAGCGATGAGGAGCGCGAGCCCACCCCGGTCCTCGGCGCCGGGGCCGCCGCGGGCCGCGGCCGCGCCACCGTCGGCAGGGTAAGAGGATGGATGGCCAGGGCCCCAAAAGGTGGGCGTTTGGGGGCCGCCGCCGCGCGCGCGCGCGCTCGCTCCAGTCAGTCCCGGAGCGCTGCCGCCGCCGCCTCGGTGATCGGGATAGGGGCCGGGGAGGGGAGGGTGGAAAGGGAGGGCTGGGCCCGGGAGCTGCACACTCGCGTCCCGGTGCGCGGCGCGGGGAGTGGGGGGTGTCGGCGCGTGCGTTTGCGGGAAGGGTAGTGGTGGTGTTATTTTGCTCGCGATGGGGACCGTTCCCGTCGTCCCTCCCCCGCCTCCCCCAGTTCCCCCGTCCCCCAGTCCAGTCCCATTCTCGCCCGGCCCGGGGCGCGGTGTTCGGACACGGACTTCCGTGCAGGGGGGCCACGGTCAGCCCTAAAGCGCTATAGGATAAGTTCCAGCGTTTTCCCGCTTCAGTAACTGAAACCGCTCCGCTGCCGGGTCTCGAGCGCCTCCTGGAGGCCCGCGGGCCGACCCGCAGGTCCGCAGCCGGAATTTGAAATAAAGAAATTCCCGCCTTTCTATAGGTTGTTTTTTTTTTTTTTTTTTAAATACCGAAGGCATTTTGAACCGTTGGTCTTTCCGGTGTCCTTTTTTTTTTTGTTGTTGTGGTTGTTGTTTCTAACCGTTGGGGAAGGGTAGCTTTGTTTTCAACATTTAAAGTTGTGTTGGTTGATAGAGCTGGAAACCATAATTGGTTTGGGTTGGTGGTGAGGTGTTGTTTTTTTTTTTTTTTTTTTTTTTTTTTTTTTTTTTTTTTTGCTTCCTCCCCTTTTTCTTGGTTGAATTTTTCTTGGAAGATTCCGAGCCGGAAAAGATTTCTGACATTCTTATGTATCGCTATTCTACTTTGAAATGCCTGATTTCGGTTGAAGGTCAGATGGCTCCAGCCAAGAGTTCTTTTTCTTTTCCGTAAATTTCAAATGCGATTGTTGTTGAGTTAACACAATTCGAGTCAATATAGTTAAGTTTTGATGAGAGTGTGACCTACCATGTTTTGTTTTTCGTGTGTGAGAGGATGTGGCCATTGGAATTGGTGCTACTGATTACTAGCCTAACTCAAAATTATTGCTGCTTTTCTTTTTGGCGCTAAGGATTTGAACCCAAAGATCCCATTTATGCTCGGCGTGCCCTCAGCCACCAAACTACACTCTAGCTAATGGGAAAATTGAAATCTTAAATGTCTTAACTCTGGAGTAAAATAGTGGCTGTGGCTAATAAGTATTTATTCAATAAATAAAATGCCAACCATATCTTACTGTTCCTGATGCCTTTTTGTACTTTTAAAGAAAGCCATATTAAGTAAAAACTTGTTAAGCATATCCCTTATCTATTCGCCCCCATAGGTTAAAGTATTCCACCTATTTCAGTACAGATTTGATTGAAAATGAGATGCTTTCCATTTCAGTCAGCATGCTTTTAAGAACAGTTTCATTTACACTGCTCCTGAGCTAAATTGCTCAAGGCTAGTGCTCTATTACTTGAGCCAAAGCTGCACTTACAAGTTGTTTTTGGGGGGACTGGGAATATGGCCTAGTGGTAAAAGTGCTCACCTCCTATATGTGAGGCCCTGGGTTCGATTCCTCAGCACCACATATATAGAAAAAAGCTGGAAGTGGTGCTGTGGCTCCAGAGGTAGAGTGCTAGCCTTGAGCAAAAAGAAGCCAGGGACAGTGCTCAGGCCCTGAGTCCAAGCCCCAGGACTGGCAACAAAAACAAAACAAATAAACAAGTTTTTTTCTTAGTAAATTGGAGATAAGATTCTTGCTGTGCTCTCTCAGCCTCCTGAGTAGGATTATAGGTGTGAGCCACTGGCACCCTCCTTTGAGTAACTTTGTTATTTCAATCAGGAATAGGAAAATATCTTTTGATCTGCAGAAAAGTACTTCAGAGAATGTATCATAATTGGTATAAAATTTCTGCATGCCATGTTCTTTTATTATATATTTATGGTTTTAGTCATTTAGCCCCATATGGGACCATACATGTTCACAATGTTACACAGTCTAGGAAAAAGCAAATTTGTGAGTAGTTTATTGGAGATAAGAATCTCATGGACTTTCCTGCCCCACTATCCTCAGATCTCAGGTTCCTGAGTAGCTTGGCTTACAGGTGTGAACCCCCATCACCCCACTTCTGGGAGAGGGGTGGTGGCGCTTGAACTCTGGGCCTGGGCCCTGTTCCTGAGCTTCTTTTGATCAAGGCTAATGCTCTACCACTTGAGCCACAGCACCACTTCCAGGTTTTTTTTTTTGTGTATGTGGTACTGAAGAATCAAACCCTGGGCTTCATGCATGCTAGGCAAGCACTCTACCACTAAGCCACAATGATGGCAGATTTTTAAGTGGTGAATTTTTAACATTTTTAGACAAATAAAATGTTGATGTAGTGTTGGCCAAGAATCAGTGTTTTTTTTATAGTGTACACATTCTATTTAAATCATGGACTTTTCAGGAGTTTTTGTTGTTGTTTGAGGCTGAGTCTTTTGCTATACAACCCAGGCCTTCATTGTAACTATGTTGCCTATGTAGCCTCCAACTGAATCAGTCTTTCTCCATGCTGGGAGTACAGTCAACTATTTTGTGTGTATGTGCTATTACCTGGGCTCAAACTCAGCTCTTTATAGAGTGCTCTGGCTAGGGCTCTGCCACTTGAGCCACACCTCCAGTCCAGCTTTTCTGCTGATTAGTTGGCAATGGTCTTGTGGACATTTCTGCTCAGGCTGACTTTAAACCCCAGCCTCTTTGAATAGCTATGATTATGGGCATGAACCACCTGTACTCGGCTTTAAGGAATGTTTTTTAGTTAAAGGAGAAATTCCTTTATATCTGCCACCCCTGTAGGGTATTGTCTTGCCATGGGGAAATTGCATGCTAAAATTTTAATTATATGGTTTTTCTTATTTTTATGCTTTTTATTTCATGCAGCTTGATACCCATGTGTTGAAGTGTTGAAATGATCAGATCATAGATACAAGTTTATAAAAATTTACAGAGATAGGCAGTCTGCCTTTTTGTTGCAAGTGGCAAAGCATAAATGTGTAGCTATTAGACATCCAGTGTGGCATAGTAACATTCTTGAAAGATCCGCAGTCGGGCAGATTATGAATTCTTGCATATAGATTGAACCTAGAGGCCTGTGAGTGTTTTTACCTCTGAGCTACTTCCCCAGCCCTTATTATCAACTATTGGAAGTGTTTAAACTTGAAACAGAAAAGTGATGGGAAAATAGAATATAGGGAAGGAACATGACGTTTAATGTTAATTAAGTCATAACTGGCCACCATACTCCAAAGAAGATGTTAACTAAATCAGTTATAGATTAAAATTCCCAAGTCTCTTAGCAGTGCCTCTGAGGTGCTCCATTTTCACCTGGAATATAGAAATACTGTTAATAGTGAATGATAATATAGAGGATTGAGCTGAGCGCTGGCGCCTTATGGCTGTAATCCTAGCTACTCTGGAGGCTTGAGATCTGAGGATCACCGTTCAGAGCCAGCCGGGGCGGGCAGTCCCTGTGAGATTGTTTTTTTAATCTCCAATTAACCACCCAAAGAATCAGAAGTAGAGCTGTGACTCAAAGATGGAGAGCACTTGCCTTGAGCAAAAGTGCTCAAGGACAGCACCCAGGCCCTAAATTCAAGTCCCACAACTGAAAAAAAAAAATAGAAGATTGAGTGAATAAGGTTATATAAGGGAGAGTGCCATTGCTTAGTAACACCTATTCCACATTTCTGAAATTTTTGTGTTTACTTAATTCCAAGGCAATACTGTGCAGATGCTACTATCTTACCTCATAGAGACTTCAGGATTTTAAAGTTAATATATCTAATGCACCTAGAACATAATATATGATGTATGCTCAGTAGACTCTGTGAAGTAGCCAGGCATATGACCAACATGTTTGCAATCCCAGATTGGGAAGAATAAGGCACATGGTGTGTGTGCTCTGTGCCAGCTTGGGCTACATACAGTAGAAGTCCTGTCCCAAAATTAGTTAATTTAAAAAAAATACATGGGCTGGGAATGTGGCTTAGTGATAGAGTGCTTGTCTAGCAGGCGGATAGCGCTGGGTTCAATTCCTCAGCACCATATAAACAGAAAAGGCAGGAAGTCGCACTGTGGCTCAAGTGGTCGAGTGCTAGCCTTGAGCAAAAAGAAGCCAGAGACAGTGCTTAGTCCAAGCCCCAGGACTGGCCAAAAGAGAGAGAGAGAGAGAAAATACATGGTAATAATCAACAGCTCTACGAGTTGTAGAAATAAAAGAAATTAAAGCTGGTGCCAGTAGCTTATGCCTATAATCCTAGGTGCTCAGGAAACTGAGATCTGAAGATAGTGGTTTGAAGCCAGCACAGGCAGGAAAGTCCATGAGACTCCCAACAAACTACCAATCCAGAAGTGGAGGTGTGGCTAAAATGGTAGAGCACTGCCCTTGAGTACAGAAGTTCCAGGATTCAGAGACAGTATCCAGGCCCTGAGTTCAAGCCCTTGGACCAACACACACGCATCATTCCAGAGTGTTAATGAACTTTGGTTCTAATTCATTTACCTTATGTGAGTTATTTTGCCCACTTACTCTTTGAATAAACTGAATTTTATTTACTCTTGTAACCAGCCTGGGTGCTGACCCTGAGCTTTGCTCAAGGTTACCACTGTAGCTACAGCTCAACTCCACTTCTGGCTTTTTGTTAAGTTAATGGAGGATAAGAGTCTCACAGACTTTCCTGCCCTGGCTGTCTTTCTTTGAACTGTGATCCTCAGATCTCAGTCTCCAGAGTAGCTAGGATTACAGGTGTGTAAACCACCAGAACTGAGCTCTTAATTGAGGGGGGGCAGGGTGAACCAGGGCTTCACACACACACTAGAAAATCACTGCCCTTTTTGTTATGCTACAGGCCACATCATATATAATAAGAAATTTTTAGGTGATTAATTTTTCCCACTCCAGATTGCTTTTTTATTTATTTAACAGAACGTCAAGTGCTGTTCTAACTCTTGGTTCTGTTACGTGTTGGGATAAAAATATGATGGTGCTTATGCATATATGTGGGCCTGTGTCTATCCTGTGGCCTGAATTCAGACCCTTGATGCTGTCTGAGCTTTTCTGCTCAAGGTTTAGTACTCTTTAACACTTGAGTCACAGCTTTGCTTCTGGCTGCTTGGTGGCTAATTAGAAATACCCATCTTACTAACTTTCCTGCTCGGGCTGACTTCAAACCTTGATCCACTGGTGCCTGGCTAGAGTCAGGCTTTTTAAGAATAAAGTAGAAGGGCTGGGAATATGGCCTAGTGGCAACAGTGCTTGCCTCATAAACATGAAGCCCTGGGTTCGATTCTCGAGCACCACATATTTAGAAAACGTGGCGCTGTGGCTCAAGTGGCAGAGTACTAGCCTTGAGCAAAAAGAAGCTAGGGACAGTGCTCAGGCCCTGAGTCTAAGGCCCAGGACTGGCCAAAAAAAAAAAAAAAAGAAGAAGAAAGTAGAAGAGGGGCTGGGAATATAGCCAAGAAGAATAAAGCAGAAGAATACAGGGTTGAAGCCAGAAGCTATTGGCTCACGTCTTTGGGCCTAGCTACTCAGGACAATGAGATTTGAAGATTGCCAACCTTGGCCACAAAGTCTACAAGACTTAATGCCAGTTAACCAGCAAAATGCCAGAGGGGGTGTGTGTGGCTCAAGTGCTAGAGTACCGGCTCTGAGTAAAAAAGCCAAGCAAGAGTGAGAGTCCCAGCCCAGTGCCAGAGACTCATGCGTGCCTGTAATAAATACTGGGTACTCAGAAGGTTGAGATCTGAGGATACCATTTGAAGCCAGCTTCATACTATTGCAAGAAGTTTGAGTTTCTAGATATTTTGTTAATGGTTAAGTTTGAATTAGTAACTTGGTCCAGATTTAATTGTTTATAGTTTTATATAATGGAGCTTTTCTTTACAACCTATTCATAAGATCTCATCTGTTGGATTAAAAGATATCTTTCTGTAAAGAATTCAATGCTTTAAATATAGAGCTCTTAGATTCTAGGCAACATCTACCTTTACATCAAAGTGGTTTGATGATTTAAGCCTGGTGCATCTAGATAAGTTCAATGTACATGATATTTAAAAGCTGTCACTATAATGTGCACCACCATTTTCTTAGATTTCTCCTAAGTTCACTTCATTTTTTAAATTAGAGGCCATTTAAAATATTTCTTATAATTTTCTTTTTTTTTTTTTTTTTTGCCAGTCCTGGGCCTTGGATTCAGGGCCTGAGCACTGTCCCTGGCTTCTTCCCGCTCAAGGCTAGCACTCTGCCACTTGAGCCACAGCGCCGCTTCTGGCCGTTTTCTGTATATGTGGTGCTGGGGAATCGAACCTAGGGCCTCCGAGGCAGGCACTCTTGCCGCTAGGCTATATCCCCAGCCCCTAATTTTCTTTTATATGAAGTATTCATATTCTTCCTGTGCTTTAGATCAAACCCAGAGCCTTGTGTGGCAAGCATTGTGTCCCAGAGGCCTTTTTCAAATTTTTATTTGTTAAAAACAAAGTAGTTCATTGTCAGACAATGCCCAATTTCCTTACCCCAGAATTAATTGGAAAATAAGCTATTCTCATACAACTTTCTAATTTAAACAACTAGTGTTTATTCTGTTTTCATGGATTACTAAGACCTTTGTAAGGTTATTTGCCATGGTCTTTAAAAAGTACCCATATTTTTGTTCCATTCACGTATTTAACTTTGGAAATGCCTGTGGTTTTTCTGATATATAAGTATAAAAGTTTGTGTAGTGGGCTGGGAATATGGCCTAAGTGGCAAGAGTGCCTGCCTCATATACATGAAGCTCTGGGTTTGATTCCCCAGCACCACATATATAGAAAATGGCCAGAAGTGGCGCTGTGGCTCAAGTGGCAGAGTGCTAGCCTTGAGCATAAAGAAGCCAGGGACAGTGCTCAGGCCCTGAGTCCAAGGCCCAGGACTGGCAAAAAAAAAAAAAAAAAAGTTTGTGTGGCAAAGTTTAAATTTTTTCTGGATTAATTCAGATTTCAAGGATTATTACAGTAGGCCAGGAGTAAATTGTGTTTATGATGATTGGGATGAGAATATGTAAACCAGGCCCAAATTCAGTTTACAAAATTCCCATTGGTCGGCTTCCTTTGTTCTCAAGAATTAATAAACTTTAAGAATTGTAATATAAACTAAGCGTTGGTGGTTCACGTTTGTAATCCTAACGACTTACGAGGCTGAGATCTGAGAATCATAGTTTAAAGCCAGCCCGGTCAGAAAAGTCCCCATGAGACTTTTTATCTCCAATTAACCACTCAAAAACCAGAAGTGGTGCTATGGATCAAAGTGGTAGAGGGCTAGCCTTGACTTGAGTGAAAGAGCTCAGGGACAGTACCCAGGCCCTGAGTTCAAGCCCCACAACTCAAATACACACACACACACAGAATTGTAATTTTTGATTGCATAAGATAAAATAAACATTGTTCATTATTATTAAATAAGTAGTTTCACCCCACATCAGTTAGTTACACTTGGTTTCATATTATTTTGAATTTTATTTATTTGTTCTAGGGGTTAAACTCAAGGCGTTGCACTTTTAGCTTTTTTTTTGGCCAGTCCTGGGGACTGAACTCCGGGCCTGAGCACTGTCTCTGGCTTCTTTTTGCTCAGGGCTAGCACTCCACCACTTGAGCCACAGCGCCACTTCCGGCTTTTTCCAAATATGTGGTGCTGAGGAATCGATCCCAGGGCTTCATGTAGATAAGGCAAGCACTCTACCACTAGGCCATATTCCCAGCCCCTCACTTAACTTTTTGCTCATGGCTGGTTTTACCTCCATTTCCAGCTTTTTTGCTGGTTAATTCCAGATGAGATTTTCTTGGATTTGTCTGCATGGGCAGGTTTCAGTCCCCAAATCCCAGCTTCTTGAGTAACTAGGAATACAGGCATGATCCCTAGTGCCCAGCTTTGTTTTTGAATTTTGCTACCTCTTTAGACAGGTTCAAATTTTTAATAGGCCTTGAATTCAAGACTCCAATACTTGCAATTAAACAATTAAATTATTTATGTAGTTGTATGTGTATTTGTGTTGTATTATGTATAGAGTATACTATATATTTAGTAAATGAACACTTTAATTCATGTGGGGATAATAACCTGACTTTACAGAAAGCTACAAAGAAGACTGATAAATCCAGACTAGAAGATAAAGATGATGTTGATGTAACTGAGCTCTCTAATGAAGATCTTCTGGATCAGCTTGTGAAATATGGCGTAAATCCTGGTCCTATTGTGGGTAAGTTGATAAAAAGCTTTTTATTTTTTCCTCTTTCCTGGTAGTTAGAATTTGTGTGGTTTTCCCCCCCTCTGTGAAACACTCTTCAGTGCCACAGGTAAGAGTCCAGGCAGTGGTCCAGAGCTTCGGTTTGCTCTGGCATGGGACACTATGAGAGGCCCAGGGAGATAGGCCTGCCATAAATCCAACCCATGCATAGAATTGAGGTCCTGGGGCTGGGGATATAGCCTAGTGGCAAGAGTGCCTGCCTCGGATACAGGAGGCCCTAGGTTCGATTCCCCAGCACCACATATACAGAAAACGGCCAGAAGCGGCGCTGTGGCTCAAGTGGCAGAGTGCTAGCCTTGAGCAACAAGAAGCCAGGGACAGTGCTCAGGCCCTGAGTCCAAGGCCCAGGACTGGCCAAAAAACAAACAAACAAAAAAAAAAAGAATTGAGGTCCTAAAGCTGGGTGCTGGTGGCTCATGCCTGTAATTACTCAGGAGGCTGAGACCTGAGGATCACGATTTTTAAGTCAAATCAGGCAGAAAACAACCACTCAAAAACTGGAAGTGGAGCTGTGGCTCAAATGGTAGACCACTAGCCTTGAGTACAAAGAGGCTCAGAGTCAGTGCCCAGGCCCTGAGTTCAAGTCCCACAACCAACAAGACCTCCCCCTAAAAAAGAAGAATTAGGGTCCTGAGAGCCAGTTTCGTGAATTGTTTATAGGATCAGTAAAGACTAGGTTCCTTAGTAAGATTGGAAGAGAGAAAAGTGAGAGAATTGAACTAATCTCTGAAATTCTAAAATTACCTGTGTTGACGCTGTTATATGACTGTTGTCCCACTATCAGGTCTTGTATGACAAGTTGAAGGAAATGTTAACTAAAATAATTGGCCAGCTCATACAAATCAATAAGTAAAATAGTACCTTTGAAGAAGTTTTGTCTTGATTGGAATTCAAGAATGATACCTAAAAGAACGAACTAAAGAGTGAACTTAGAGTAAATACACTAGGTTTCTGTCATTGGGTTACTTTGATTTGGTGGATTTTAAGTATGTTGCAAATTAGGATTTAGAGTGTTATGATTTATATACTACTTCCAGATAACGTTACTAATGTTGCTGATAGACATTTCATAGCCTCTTTAATGTTTTTAAAACTCTAAAATGGCTGGAGATGTGGCTAAGTCACATGGCTAGTGAGATCCTGAGTTCAAATCTCAGTCTAGTACTACAAAAAAAGGAAACACTGAAAAATGTGCCTGATGCTAACTAACATACAGTAAATCCCATACTGTTCATCTTAAGACTGCTTAGAGGGGCTGGGGATATGGCCTAGTGGCAAGAGAGCTTGCCTCGTATACATGAGGCCCTGGGTTCAATTCCCCAGCACCACATATACAGAAAACGGCCAGAAGCGGCGCTGTGGCTCAAGTGGCAGAGTGCTAGCCTTGAGCAAAATGAAGCCAGGGACAGTGCCCAGGCCCTGAGTCCAAGGCCCAGGACTGGCCAAAAAACAAAAACAAAAAGACTGCTTAGATAATGTTACTGGATATGTGTATTCTCACAGATATTAAGGTATGATGCATAGCTATTGTAAAGCAGAAAAAAAGCTATAGTTAAATGGCTACTCAGAACTATTAATCCTCTAGTGTCATGAGATGTAATCATAGTTATTCTTCAGGTGCACCATCTTTTTTTTTGCCAGTCATGGGCCTTGAACTTGGAGCCTGAGCACTGTCCCTGGCTTCTTTTTGCTCAAGGCTAGCACTCTACCACTTGAGCCACAGCACCACTTCCAGCTGTTTCCGTTTATATTTATGTGGTGTTGAGGAATCAAACCTCCCTGCCTGCTAGGCAAGCAATCTACTACTAAGCCACATTCCTAGCTACTATCTGTTTCTCATATATATATATATTATAATGTGTACATATGTGTGTGCACACACTGGTAGGTAATTCTTTGTATCTTGAGAGAAAATACAAAATCCAAGACTTGGGATAAAAAATATAAAGGCTTGGCACTGTGGCACATGCTGCTACTCAGGACAATTATAAGTTGAAAGTCAGCTTAGGCAAAGTTAACAAGACCCTATCTCAAAAAGAAGGTAAAAAACATTGACACGCGGTTCTTCAATAGCTTTTTCCAGTAAGACCTTTATCAGTCTACATAATGTTGAAAGGAACATTATAATATCATTAATATCCCCATCCCCAAAGTGTGTTTTAGAAAAGAGTACATTATATTATTTGAAGCACTTAAGTTTAGTAAAGTAAGCGTGTAACATTTCCTAAGCTAGCTCTGTGTAAATAGTAAAATAAGTTTTGCCTTAATACAGGAACAACCAGAAAGCTATATGAGAAAAAGCTGTTGAAACTGAGGGAACAAGGACCAGAATCAAGATCTTCCACTCCTCTTCCAACAATCTCTTCTTCAGCAGAAAGCGCAAGGCAGAATGGAAGTAATGATTCTGACAGATATAGTGACAATGAAGAAGGTAAAATTTAAACTTGTTACTCAAATATCCGTAATTTTTTTCAGACTCATATAATACAATGGCCATGAAGAAGGTAAAATTTACAATATTAGCTAGATACAATTAATTTTGTTCATATCACTAGATTAATTTTCTCAAACAATTTAAAGTTTTTGTTCAGAATTCTCAGAAACAACAAAGATACAAATATGTAATTTTCTTTCACCTAAAATTGTTGGTTAATCTTTTTTTTACTTCAGATTTCATTTTTGTAAAGACTGTTTTCTTTTTTCCTTTGCTGTTACCACTACTGTCATTAATTTGATGTCTTTCTTTCCAATTTAATTTTTGGTACTTCCTCATCATTACATGATACTGTTTGTGCTTTTAAAAATTCTGTAAGTGGTATGATAAATCTCACTTAGTATTTAAATTTCATATTTTTAGATGTAGTCTTACTGTTTTATGTGTATCTACCTCCTAATTAATTTATGATAGTAGCACTTGAGTATTACATTCTTTGCTCTCTTGATAAATTGTTTGATGTTCTTGGTAAATAATCTGATTTCACAGCAACTTTATTTATTGATTTATTTGGTTTTTTTGTTTGTTTGTTTGTTTTTTGCCAGTCCTGGGGCTTGGACTCAGGGCCTGAGCACTGTCCCTGGCTTCTTTTTGCTCAAGGCTAGCACTCTGCCACTTGAGCCACAGCGCCACTTCTGGCCATTTTCTGTATATGTGGTGCTGGGGAATTGAACCCAGGGCCTCATGTATACGAGGCAAGCACTCTTGCCACTAGGCCATATCCCCAGCCCTCACAGCAACTTTAAAACAGTATTTTGAGCATATTTCTATATAATTTAAGAAAATTTCAGTAAGATTTTAGATATTTTTGATAGTACATATGATAAATATCCTTTAAAAATCCTAAAAATTTATTTTATTTGTAAACTTTTAAAATTCATGATTAGTGATTATTTAATTTTATCCAAATTGCTTGTATATCCATAAGCACTGCCTTTGAAAACAAAGCCTTACCAAATTGGTTACTGAGCATATGAAAAATAGTCTCTTCCTTCAACAGCACTATTTTAGCAAGGAGGCACAGAATAAAATTAACTCAAACACAAGTAATACTTCCTGCCTCTTTTGCCTCTACAGGAAAGAAGAAAGAACACAAGAAAGTGAAGTCCACTAGGGGTTTTGTTCCTTTTTCTGAACGTCCAACTACTCCCTCTGGTGGATTTTTTCAGGGTATATCTTTTCCTGAAATCTCCACCCGTCCTCCTTTGGGCAGGACTGAACCACAGGCAGCTGAGAAAGTACATACACCTAGAGAGTCTCTTCTTGCCACAACCTTGCCTGACAAGGGACAGATGCAGAAATTAGCCTCTAGAGTGTCTAGCCATGATAGATGCTTAGAAAAAAATTCTCCGTTATTTTCTCAGTCTGACCTTGCTGCCATGTTGGTTTCAGCTACAGCTTCACCTTCAGTGATTCGAGAAACCACTACTACTTACTCTAAAGACGTAGTAGAAAATATTTGCCATGGAGGGAAAGGTAGAATTCAGCCATGTACTGAGAAGTCTAATATTTCAGGTCATTCCGTTCTCTCCAGTGAAAGAGAAACTCTACAAGAGTCAAAGAGGTCACAGGTAATTTCTCCACCACTTGCTCAGGCAATCAGAGATTATGTCAATTCTCTGCTAGCCCAGAGTGGGATAGGTAGTTTGCCTGGAACCTCTAACTCTACACCCACAGTGGATATAGAAAGCATATGCAAGAGAATTGGCCAGTCTGATTTTCAAGAAACAGAAACTCTGTCTCCGCCATGCAAGTTCGCCAGACTAAGTGAGAAGTCAGTAGAAAAGGGGGATTTAGGTTCCTCTATGGAATCTCAGAACATACCTGAATCAGAACAGATGTCTTCTTTGGCTAAAACTGTTGTATCTCATTCACTTTCCACCTTAGGCATAGATGTGTCTAGG